>NC_055658.1:33382237-33477237 GCF_017976325.1 Chelmon rostratus
CGGTACGGTGCCGCGTGTCGCTCCTGCAACACATGACGGTGATCTGCAGGAAACAAGGCAGAGGAAGAGATGACGGTGACGTCAGAGGGCTCAGGTAGATGGAGCGGACGCAGGCCGGCAGGTGATGGGCTTCACTGCTCGAAGCTGCCGTGCAGGTCGGTACAGAGCTTCTGTCCCTGTTTCCTCCGGGGCCTGCCGCGCTCTGGAGTATTTACGCATGTTATTTTCATCCCGCAGGGCAAATTAACAATCGGGCCAAATCCTCACAGATGCGTCGGCTTCGCTCTCTCCTGCAGACTGCCACAGTCACTAATGCAAGTCTTCAAAGTGTGCAGCCTGCAGTACAGCATGCTGCTCTCACACTCATCCATAATAACCAAACCAAATAATTACTGCAGATTCAAGCCCCAAACTGGCGATAGAATCACAGGTCAAAAGTAAGAACATCATCACAGTTGGAATTCTTCATCGTCCTGCTGCACGACGATGAAGACGATGGAATCAGACTGAACGTCAGATCACTGCACTCAGTCGTCATCTTCTTTGTGTCCAGAGAGTTCTGTAGGGAGGGGGGATTCCAGTTTCTCTAACCAATCACTGGAGACCAACACGTGCGCCTTTGTCAACACTGATGAGTAACCATGCCAACATGGTGGTTTTCCTGGGGTTTTCAGAGAGTGACTCTGTCCCAAGGTGGACCGGGGTACAAGGCACGGCGGCTGTCTGGTGATTTGTGTCAGTCGACAACATAAATGAAATTATACTTGATGGTCTTGCTCCATTGCAAAGCAGCCTTAAGACCATTAAAGGAATAATTCAACATTTCTGGGAAATGCGTTTATTTTGCAGAGAGTTAAATGAGAAGCTCGATACCGCTCTCACGTTGATACCCTAAATATGGTTAGCCTAGCTTAGCATAAAGGCTGGAAACAAGGGGAAACTGCTAGCCTGGCTCTCTCCAAAGGTAACAAAACCTGCCTACCAGCCCTGCTAAAGCTCACGAACTAACACGTCATATCTCATTTGCTTCATCATGCTAAGCTAAGTTAGCTGGCTGCATGAGACATGAGGCGTGGTCCATGAGATCATCAGCTGTGATCTCATCAAATGAGAACATTTCCCAAGATGTTGAACTCGTCCAGGAGCCTCGAGCAGAGTTTCATCATTTCATCGCTGCTCAGTCTTCAGACGCGTCGCAGCGGCCGGTTTCCGGCCCGCCGGTCGCGATCTCCCTCAGGTGATCGTCCTTATTGAAGAGTAGACTCTTGATCACTAAATTACATCCATGCAGAAACAGGACTTTCAATGGACGGTTGCCATGGAGCCACTGTGACCTCACTGCAGTGGATGAGACAGAGTCAGCCTCATTACAGCTGTTGTTCCAACAGGTCTGTGCACACAATGTTTGATTTCACGAGACTAAACACGAGCATACACTTGAAAATGCAAACAGAGCTCGAAGGACGGAAGAAGTCCTTCAGAGCGTCCTCCAGCCCTCCTCCTGTTGCTGCATTCATTTGACCCGCCTTGTTCTCGTCCTCCTCCTTCTGTTTTCCAGCTCTTCACTTCCCCTCCTCTCATTGTTGGTGTTCTCAGTCTGGGTGTTTTTTAATGAATTACCCCCTGACTCCACAATGCTGATTACAATGCATGTCTGAGCACCTGTAAATCAGTTCTGGCCTGAGAGCAGCGTGAGCCAAATCCAATTTTTGAGCGGGGACAGACAGCTATTACTTTAATGGATCTTGGTGTGCGAACAGTCAAAGAATCAAGGTGACTGAGGCAGAGTGAAGGATGAAGAGCACAGAGAAACACAGCCCACTGCTGATGACTGGATCCTGTGTTATCTTAACATTTCCTCAATAGATTTCCTGAATATGTGTTGCTGCTGCGGTAAAGTGTCACTGCTGGACTCTGACTCGTTTGTGGCCGTGGGTTCGATCCTCCTTCCTGGTGGAACAATCCAGCGTTGGTGGTGGAGGACATGAGCCAGACTTTCATTTTCATGTCTAAATGTTGCACCGCCGCTTGTTTTGTGTTCTGTTCAGGTCTTGAACATTTGCTGGATTCAGTTTAGCTCGGTTTTGGAGACGCCGAGCTGGTCGTGGTCGTCCCGGAGAAACGGCGGCGCTGTGATGATTCATCTGCGGCTCAGACGTCGCTGCAGCTTTTAAAACATCTCTGAGCCCACATCTAATATCGCTGCTGTCGAAGTGCTCGAGTAGATGGAGCATTTATACAGCTACACACACACACACACACACACACACACACACACACACACACACACACACTGATGGTGCTGCCATGCAAAGTGCTGGTCTGTCCATCCTGGGGGTTCAGAGTCTTGCTCAAGGACACATGAGGACAGGAGCAACGTCATTACATGAAACAAAAACTAAAAGTAGGTGTGAGAAAATATTTTTTCTAAAATAAGCGAAACGATACCGTGTGCTTAGAAACTACTATTACTAACTTAAATAATATTAAATAAAAATACACAGGAAGTGTCTTTAGTTTTAATCGATCAACAAGCATGAGGAGGTTTCAGTGCAAGTTCGAGACTAGAATAAAAAAATAATATACTGATAACTAATACTGAAACTAATAAAAACTAAAACTAAACAATAAAAACTAGCCTGAAGCAAGTGAACCCAATCTGGAAACTAGAATGAAACCAAACTGACTTTAAACTAAATTAAAAATGAAATAAAAAGCCAAAACGAATGAAAACTGTAATAACAGGAGGGAGCGAAGCCCCCCCCACCCCCCGCTCAGACATGACGGAGCGTCTGACCACACAGTCACATTATCACTCTACCACCTCTTCATCTGTTAAATGATTAGAAATAATAAACAGCTGTCTGATCACTATAAACACACACACACACACACACACACACACACACACACTCTGCTCGGTCAGTGAGCGCTCACCTGACACAGCACGTGAAGTCAATGAGCTACGTTTTCATGTTTGTTCAGTTACTGCAGAAACAGACACGATGAGCAGAGAGCAGCAAAAACTGAGTCCATCAACAGATCGGTCAGAGAGCAGCGCCAGGAGGTCCAAAGAGAAGGGCTTCATCCTCTGGGGAGCATGAATGCCTTCAGTTCATTTCATGCAACCTGCTCGTTACAGCCACATATCTCCTGCACAGGTGTGCAGGTGCACAGGTGCACAGGTGGGCCTGACAGGGCTGCAACATAAACGCTGAGAGGATCTGCAAAGTAATTTAGAATAAAACAGCGTAGCTCTTAGAGTATAAATAAGTAAACAGGAGCTCACAGGTCACGGTGCTATAAATGTCTGCTGGCCTGTAAATCAACCTCCTGAGACAGACGGAGAGCTGGAACGACATCACAGAGAGTCTGGACTGAACTCAGGGAGCAGCTTCGTCTATTTCTGTCCGAGCAGAACCAGAGAGAGCCGAGCTCTCCTGACCGTCCGGGTAATAACACGTCTCCAGAAAAAGCCACCGGCATTTCAGCCAGATGTTCAAACGCTGCCTTACGTCCACAGAAACACACTTCAGTGTCCTGAAAGACAAAGAGTGTTTTCATTTAAACGGTCTTTCAGAAATACTCAGAGACACACAGTCGTCAGCTTCGTAGCAGCCACTGTTTGATTAACAGGTTAATCGACCAATCACAGCAGTCGATACGATGAGAGCAGAGAGCGTCGTCATTAACCTCCATCCACTTCAGTGAACTATCAACACGCTGAAACATACTTCACCTCAGCCCACCTGGTCATACGTGTTCCAAACAAACACATGAAACCCCCCCGCAGGCGAACGAGAAGGGAGAGAACGCTGCTTATTAATCTGTCGCCGGGTTCAGCTGCATCAGGTGATTAACGCTGGGGGTGAAGAGGAGGTCAGGAGATGATTCAACCCTCTGACACTCATCATCATCATCATCAGAGAGAGAGAGAGAGGGGCGGGAGGGGGGAGCCCCAGGCGATCCGAGCCCCCGTCCCCTCTATGCCGAGGCCGCCTGAAAACCCCCGAGCTGCCTCCCCATTTAGGGAGACTTTGAACAGGAGAGAGCTTCGCTTTGATGCAAAGCTCTGTGGATTTGTGTCAAATTGGGCCTCGGTGATGCGGCTCCTCGCAGGCGTCCGTCTTAGGGAGGGCGAGCTCACACACACACACACGCACACACACACACACACATGCGCACACACACGCACACACACACATGCGCACACACACGCACACACACACACACACACACAGGCTGGCGATGCTCTAATGAGTGAAATGTGGGTTATCCTCCTCTGAAGCGCCGTTTAGTCTGGCTGCAGCGCTGGAAGAGATGGAGCCGAGCCAACACAGATGCACGGGAGGAGAAATAAAAGCAGCGCTCGCCGAGGTCATATCGAGCTTTTACACACACACGCACACACGCACACACACACACACACACACACACACACACCATTATGATGGCATGTCCTATTAGCTCAGCTGTGGGGGAAGTGTCTCTCTCTCGAAAGGGCCTCAGCTCCCAGAGGGGAGAGAAATGCTTCACTCCCCCAATACAGAGGGGAGACAGACACACACAGAGAAAGACAGAGAGAGGAGGAAGAGGAAACATCCTGTTTGAGTTCAAGCTGCCAGCCGAGAGGCCAAATGCCCGAGAGCCAACCGGCAGAAGTACGTTTTCTCTCACTCCAGCTTTATTCACATGATGTCTGATGAAAACACACACAGTGCTACGTCACATCAGTTCATACACCTCAACACCAGGTGTGACGATTCAGCTGTGAAGGAAATGTATCATCATTCATAACTTCAGCCGTCATCACTGGGTTTTTCTACTATTCAGATTTGTGCCTCCTGTTTTATTTCCAGCGCTGGAACACGTGTAGATCAAGAGATGATCTGATTTAAAGAAGGAAGACTTTGTGCATCGCAGCATTGAAAGTAAAGAAGAAACATATGCATGAAAGCACGCTTCGCTTTATTACGAGCAGCTCTGTGCTCGTCTGGAGACTAAATAATATGAATAAAATGTGAAGAATCCAGCCTGGCCTCAGATCACCTCCTGATTAACCTCCTCTGACACTGACTGTGGTCAGGAGGCCAGCGTGAGTCCTCCACAGGCCCGAAAACCAGCCGCTAATTTAATTAGTTTGAGCGAGAGAGTGAAGGAACGTCAGAAACATAGAGGTGGGTGGAGGGGTGGAGAGATGAAGCCTCCTCTGCTGTACGCACCGTCTCACTGCTACGCCCATAAAGAGCATTATAGGAACACATCAGGCCTGCCCATCCAAGGAGACAGCGGTGATTGGCGGCGGTGATTGGCGGCGGTGAGTCACCGTTTGAGCCGTCGACCATTCAGGGTCCGATCTGACGTCGCCTGTTAGATCAGCTGGAGGAGCCTTGACTTCGCAGTGACTCTGCAGGAAGTTATCCTGAAGCATTCAGCAACAGACACACACTGTGGGAAACGAGCCTCCGTGTTCAGAGTCAGAGCGGAGGACAGACGTCAGCTTCATGTCTGCTTCTGCAGCGCTGAGGTACGACCACAACTGTTTAGCCTAGCTTAGCACAAAGACTGGAAGCAAGGGGAAACTGTTAGCATCAGTCAGTACCAGTGCCGGGTTCATGATGATACATCATGATTCCAGCTCCTGATCCTGTGGTCCCGTTACTCTCTGTCAGGATGGAGCAAATGTTTTTCAGCCTAGTCACACAAAGCAATAACCAACACAACAACTCCGGACTCACTACACACTCACAGCACACACCATGGACACACGCACTTTATCACACACACATCTATATGCTGGACTTTATCACACACACATCTATATGCTGGACTTTATCACACACACATCTATTTTCATCATTTTGCACAACTGCACTACTGCACTCATATTTAACCGCCAGATGTTTATCTTGTATAGCTTAGTTCTATATTTTTATCTCACTATTTTTTTCTTATATTGTTAGTTTGCGTTCTGTATTTTTGCCTCCTTACTTGAAAGTTGTTCTTTTTTGCATGTCCTTGTGTTTCCACCCTTTGAGCTGCTGGAAATGTAAATTTGGAGATTAATAAATTATCTATCTATCTATCTATCTATCTATCTATCTATCTATCTATCTATCTATCTATCTGTCCGTCCGTCCGTCCGTCCGTCCGTCCGTCCATCCATCCATCCAGCCAGCCAGCCAGCCAGCCAGCCAGCCGGCCAGCCAGAGATCCCACCGGGCTCGTCTCCGTAGCGTCTTTAGCGCTGTTGCTCAGATTTTGCTGATTTGGTCATTTTTTCTTGCTACGAGGTTTGAAGAGAGTCGAGTGGATTGGAGTACTAGATATTTCTGCCTGTAACCGTGTAGGAAACCTCCTCCAGTTTGTGTTTAACACTGTGCAGAATCAGAGGTTCTCACAGGAGATGCTTTCTTTCAGAGAGAGAGAAGATTTGACATCATGTACTGCAAGCTAAAGGCTGCTGTCAGTGTTGGTGAGTGACTCCATGAAGTACATCTGATTATTATAGAGCTCTGACACGACAGCACAACACTCGTGGTTTCTTTCTTAGACATTTCGGTGCTGGTCAAGGATGATATAGCTGGAAACACTTTAAAATCCTCCAGGAATAAACAAAGCACGCAGCTACTTGTCTCTCAGGACAGTTCATGAAATAATCACTACATTTAATCTGTTAGATTCATTTACGTGGACGCTGATGTTGTTTTTCCTCAGCAAGCTTTATTTTGAAAGGCTAACCGGATATTTATTACTGTTACCTTGACAGTGGATGTGGTGCAGACGTGAAAGATGCTTTCAGCTGAAATTCAGTATTTTGAAAGTCGGGCTGAATGTGAGTATTTAGCAAAGTGCCGTCAGACTGTACGTGCTGTTATTATCAGAGTATATTTCCAGGTTTAGCGGCAGGAGAAACACACTTCTCTTGTAGAAACCTTATATTTGTTCTGGGTTGGGGTGGATGTTCTGGGCGCTGCCTCCTCTGACTTCTATTTCTAATAAATACATAAGTTACATTTGGTAAAAGGTACTTTCAATGGAGCTGGACTGAGTGATGGACAGTAAACAAAATGCAGTTATGCTACTACTGTTGAATAATTGGTGAAGTAATGTCATTACTTGACAAAGTAATATAGTAGAAACTGATTCTAATATGTAAGGAATGTGCTCATAAGACCAGAATAACTGATGTCTATCGTCTGCAGCAGGTCCTGATCCAGCCGAGTCCTCGCAGGATCCAGCACCTCTAAAAACAGGGTCTGCAGAATCATCTGCCTGTTTCTGAGCTTTGCCCCCCCCCCCCCCCCCCCCCCCCCCCCCCTGCATGAAGACACTGACAGACTCTTTCATCAGCTGACATTAGATCCTGCTTATGATGAAAGGCCAACACTAGCACTAGCTGCCTTAGCTGAAAATAGCACAGCTCCAATTAGCCCACCGTTGCCCCCTTCAGAACAACTCTGTCAGAGAGAATGAGCTCTGATGCCAAGTTGGGACACTGCCATGTCCTGCGAGTGGGAAACCACGTGTCCCAAAAAAAAAAAAGTAAAAAAGGCAAAGGTCAGATCATACTGAGCGAGGAGTCGAGCAGAGAAATGGAAAAATGTTTCAAGCTGATTACAGTCTGATATGAAACAACCACAAAGATTTTAATCTTAAAATATGGAAAAACGGAGGAATCAAAGCGTCTCAGGAAGCACCAGAGAATATACAGCACCTTAAATAAACCACGATGTACAGATGATGTTACACTCGTTTGAAAGAAGGTATCAGTTCGCTTATCGTGTTGCTATGAGTGACAGACACCTGCTAAGGTAAGAATAGACAAATGCACCCAAAGACCCTGCGTAGCAGTACCTGCTGCTTCATTAATAATCACACATGTTCTCAGACAGGAGGCTCGTCAGGGACTCCATCTTTAGCCGTACCTGAGCAGCTCGTGCTGGTTGGTTGGAGAACTGCACGGAGCAGGTAGGACCTCGTGGGATCCCACAGGTGACACACTCCAGGTGAAGAAGAGAAGCGGCTGCAGCTCATTCGTCACAGAGGTAGCACATGTCGGTCTGTAGCCCACAGCACGACGGGGCAGAACTCGTAAAAATGCATAAAAGAAAAGAGGCAAAGGCGAACAAGCTGAACCCACGTCGACGTTTGAGGCGGGTCAACATATTGGCATCGGTGAAATCCTGCACACGCACAGCCCGTCCTCACCAGATTAACGCCTGCGTGGGTCGACTTCACGAGCAGGTCATCACGACCAATGTTCCCGTTTACTGCGAGGTGTCGTAATTATGATGGGAGCAAAGGAGGAAGTCAGCTGACGCAGCATAAAGTTCACATCTGGAGGAAGGCGGCGTGGATGGACCTTCACACAGCAGGCCGCTGTCCACGTCCCGCGTGAAGCCGAAGTCAACGCTGAATTATTTTAAGTTACACAAAGTTCTTCAGTTTGGTCACGTACATAACAACAACATACTTATTTTAACCAAACCGTAATCTTTTCCTAAATCTATCCAAGTAGTTTTGGTGCCTAAACCTAAACACATTCTGACCGTTTCACATTAGCGACAGGACGAAGGTGCAGCTGCTGCAACGGTGACACGTGTGGTTTGACGGGGGGGGGCTGACCTATGCGGTCCTGTGAGTATGAGGATGTGTTGACATGCAAGATCACATTCCTGGTAACCATGGTAACACCATGTTCCCACAATTCACCGAACATCAATCTTGGAGATAAATGATTGTCACTGTGAAAACTTTCCAGATTTCTGAAATCAAGTCTCAGGGTCCTGTGAGCTTATAACACCCATTGTGCATGTTCCCTCGTAAATTTCCACTCATCCCGAGGCCTTATGGACCTGCTCCTTAAAAGTCCACGTCTGCCAGTGACTGGATTCAACCATGTCAGTTAAGCAGCATTGCTCTGGAACTATAGGCCCTATTAGCAGGAATCATCAAAAGCATCATGTCCACACCCGCCCAGAGCATCTGGACGGGGCTGGCCTCAACAGACCAGCCTGATTTCAACTGTATTTGTAGCAGCTGGTCAGTTTGAGAAAACTGTCGGTGATTTTAGTTTGAGAGTGAAGTTTAAGTTCAGTTTGGCTCCAGAAGGGTGGGAAGGTCACGCGTCATCACGAAGGGTACCAACTGCTCACATGACTTTTACTGAAACCTCAGTCACAGACAGAAAAACAAAGTCAGATAAGTACGACCCCCCCTCAGACCAGCTTGTTGTGAGCTGGTCTGAGCAGGTCACACACTGAAATAACTCTGTCTCATCACCCGGCACATCTCCTCACGCCACGGCTCAGTCCAGTTCACAGTGAGTCATCACGCTAACTAAAAACCGCCGAGTGCACACGAGGAGGAGAAATATTAATAAACGCTCGGCGGACTGAGATTGTCAACTGTCTCAAAATAGAGAAGGAGAGTTTCCAGTGTTTGGTGCGCTGCCAGTGACTGCCTCGCATTATTATCTCATGAATACACTTCATTTATTGCTTCAGGATAATTACAGGGTTGATTTCTTTTGAATCAGACAGCTGAATACTGCAACTTAGGTGACATCCAATTAAATATCATCATTAAACAACCGTTTCTCTGATGAAAAAAAAGGCTTCCTCCAGGTGAATCTCAGGTCACCTTTGTCTCATGTGATCCCTCTTTCTGCCTCTGAAACACTTTGATGTCTGTGTCCAACAAGTTTTAATGAAAAATTCAAACCTACGTGAGACCTGCTGTATCCTGTTGATAGCCACAATGTGAGAAACCTAACAGATACGAGACAGCATGCTGCCGATGATGAAGCATGAGGCAAGATAACTGAAGCTGGAAATGAATAAATAAATCTGTCTGGAACAATTGAAAAGAAGAGAAAGCCTGAATGCTGACGGTGAGTGAAAACCCCGACGCAGCAGAACAGATGCAATAACTGTCATTTATTAATAACGTCCGAGCCGAAAAACAAAAATGTTCCAAAGAAAGAGAGAAGGAAAGGTCTCAGGTTACTAACAGGACTCCGTCAAATCTCTGTCATCTGAACATTGTGCTCGTTGTTTCCACTGCAGCAGAAATCTGATGTGAGACAAGAGGCCGAGCAGGAAAATGCCGCTCTAGTTTGGACAAGTTTGGACAACGAAACCACACATTCATGTGGTGTTTTTCAGCCTATAATAATGTTCAGCAGTGACACAGTCATGCATTCACACATCCATCACATACATACAAAGACTTCCTCACTGCGTATTCTGAGTCAGAGACACATGTTCATGGTTTTCATGGGATTCTTTTCCAGATATGACACTACAGGTCGTGATTTGGGGGGAAAAAATCAACGGTGCTAAAAACTTAATGGAAGAGCAAATAAACGACAAACGGAAATCTTGTTTCTGCTAAACTTCAGTCACTGACAGGACATGAAGCAGCAGAACAGACATTTAGCATCAACTAACAACACACAAAAGTAGCATCATATTAGCTAAACTAAGCAACAAACATCATCTAAAAAAAACAGTTAAAATAGCATTAGCTGAACTAAGCTACCAGCATTTTAACTAGCTAAGATGACATGAAGCCAACATAATATTAGAGGGGCTAGCATAAGCGTGCTGACGATCAGCTAACAAAAACAACAACATAACGGTAGAACTAAGGTTAGAAAAAAAGCTAACATCAACATGCTAATAGCAGATTAAGCTCCAACATGCAAACATCACGAGCAAAACAAGTTTAAACATATTACCTCATCAGCTAACAAACATAAAACTATTAGAAATGAGCTTACAAATCAAAATCAAATAAGACCTGAAGCTAACACATTTTTAGCAAAGCAAGCTAACGTTAGTACAAACCTTATAGGGGATAACTGTCAAATGCTCCCTGATTCCAATTAAAATCAGCTTAAAAACACTTTGCTAACATAACATTTGTTTAGCTAACAGGGCCCAAATATAACTGTAAATGTGGCAAATCGTGGATGGCACAAAGCTAATCTACCATTAGCAGAGTTAAGATATTATAAACAACCAGTAAGTGGAGCAACTTGCAAGTCAGTGGATTGTTCTAAACTGTTTGTACCAATTTAATATATGAGAAACTTCCAGATGTAAGATGTGGAAGCTGAAGCTAACGATGTTAGCAATCAACAGTATGAGGCAGGTAAGTAGCAAATAAGAACGACAAAGAACAGTGAGCCAACAATCCTAAAAGTGTAAGAGCTTTGATTGAAACAGTGAAACAGGAAACCTAATTTCAAAACCAAGCTCACAATTGTGTATTATTGATTAAAACCTTTTCAGAAAAAAGCCAGAACAGGTTGACTGGAGGTGTTTTCAATGGAACAATTCACATCGTACCAGATTTCCAGAGATAAATTAAAAGGAAAACAGACACTGACACAAAACAAATGTGCCTTTTCAAGCAATGAGCCGGTACACTTCCATCGCACTGCTTTGTAATTATGATGTTAATACCAATAATGCTAACTGTCATAATAATTCCACGATCAACTGATTTTCATTAGATGTGTTTACTCTTCACTCCATTCAGGTTGGAGTCTGATCCAGGCTTCTGGCTGAGGCAGACTTGTTCATATTCATCAATATACAGTGCACTGACATCTAACACTGGAGCAACATTAATTTTTAATTTGAGTGATGATCCCCTGTAAGAGTATAATCTCTTCAAGGCTGAGGGCTGGAAAGATTTCTGAAACCATCACTGCAATCCAAACCGAGCGAGACGTTCCTGGCAGCGACGATCGCAGCACAACGATGAAAGTCTGCTGGCGGAGAGCTGAATCCCCTCTGGACCACGTACAGGATACACTACATCATCGTTTTATGATGTTTGATGGATCCAGGAGTCACTGCGAGATGAAGGGCTGTGATTTAGTGTATTTGGAGGAAGAACTTCCTCTCAAGCAGTCACATCATTTCTCTCTCTGGGCAACACAGAAAGACTGATGCGCACTTTTAGAACTAGCAGGCTAGCTATGCTAACGCTCTCCCATCTGGTGAACCAAAGAACACGACGAATCAGCTGCAAGAGTGCAGACTAACACCTGGAGGAGAGCATTTTACAGTCTATACACTGTGACCTGTTATGGCTTTGCACGAGACTACCCCTCAGAAATGTGTTTGCTTTATGAACCAGGTGACCACCGCAGACCCTCCAGTTCTTCTCTTTTGTCTGTACATGACGTTTGATTGATTGATCTACTTCAAATCGCAGATTCTGTCCAGAGTTGAACTTGACGACTTTTCTGCTGGATAGAAAATGATCTGTGAGTTTCTCTGATGGATTTGTCTCCCTCCTCACTGATGAATGCTAGCAGCTATAGAAAGACTTTCTTTGAACCTGAAGGACTGATACCAAAAAATTCACTCTTCGTGTTTTGGATCTGGACTTCATTTTTTAGCTACTGGACACAAATGTTGATGCTTGAAGTGTCCACAAACTTTTGTGTATTTAAGTTTTTTTCACGTTCAAGGGACGAATGGCCGTAAATCCTTACCCTTTTTTGTATCATGATGTAATTCTACCATTTATATCAAAGCCAGTAGATACAGTATATTAATCTAAACACAATTAAATCATAGTAATTAAATCATAAATAATAATATGTAATAACCTTCAGGAATTGTAAAGTCATCGCTGTATCATCTCAAACAGTCTGACAGATTCAGATTCAGACGTTACTCAATCTGGCGCTCCTGCGCTGGATTTGAGGGTACTTTTACACCTGGCCTGCTTGGTTCAGGTGAAACAAACCCATTTGCCCAGTCAGTGTGGTTTGTATGGGCTGGTGGTCAGACCTGGTCAGACCTGGATTACTGCAGCGTCATATGTACTCCAGTGGACCTCCGTCAGGACCTTCTTCCTGTGTTTACCTTGTTGCTCACGCCCCCGACACATCTGACCAATGAGTGAACGTTCTCATGTGGTTTGTAGTGCTGCATTTTGGCTCGCTTGATGTGAATCTGTATACGTTTGGTCCAGTTGTTCACGGCCTACACAGGATGATAATGTGGATTATTCTGGCAGCTTACTGACCTCGTGTCTCACACCAGCAACATTTTCCCTTCAACAAGGATGAATCACTACGAGCTTTCCTGTAGCACCACAGTGACGTACCATAGCCAACTTTCTACACAACATGTTCAAAACCATGGCTGACAGAATTTGCTGTCAATATTCGTGGTCCCCAGAGGATAAACCCTACTGTTTCTGGTGAGCTCCCATCAGGTTAAAACGTCCACATCATGTCTCCTAACAAAGAACTGGAAGTGCAGAAAGCATCTCTTTACCTCCTCTTCACTGTTAGCAGTAAAGAGAGTTCAGAATCGGTGGAGATGAATCTGGGTTAAGGACGATCTTGACTTGTTGCCGTTCTATATTTGCTCTTTTTAAATCCAAACAGAGCCTGCGGTTACCTTCCTGAGCAACAAGCAGAAGTGTGTGCGTGTGAGCTGCAGGGCCGCTGACACTGTGTGACACCACCCAACCTAAATACACCAGAACCAGGCATGAGTCAGGCCGTCCAACAATGCACACTAACTCAGCTGGATTGTTGCTGCAGCTGAACAGTGCATGCAGACACAGAGACAATAAAGATTTGTGACAAGCTGGAGACTGAGACGAGAGCCCGATGAGACAAATGTGTATTTCAGCTGGCTCATAAATACACGTTCGTACGAGCCAGCCGAGGAAATCTGGGCTTCTCCTGCAGCGAGCGCTGAATCAATTGAATGGCAAACAGGTTTTAGATGGCTTTGTCACGTTTCAAGATGCATTTTTAATCACGGCTCAGCGCGGCATATCGCCTCACCACCCCCAGCACAGAAAACACCGGGGTCAGCAAAGAGCGCGGCTGTGTGCTCTCCATGGAAAATTAGTTTTGACAGTGTTTTCTGCTGATTATAATGAGAACAAATTGAGCTTTAAGTGTGTTGGCTGATGATGGAGCGTGTGGTCGTTAATGCTCGGCCCTGCGGGGTCGGTAAACAGCCTCACACAGATACGGCAGTGCAGGACAAACCTAATTAATGCAGCAATATAAGCGGTTGAATATGACATTTATACATAAGCCAACGTCACAAAAACCCACACTTACACACACGGCGAACACACAGCCTGGATTAACTCGTGTCCCCAGTCATTATGAATTCATGTGACGAAGTTTTAATGACTTACTGTAAACACCACTAATTGAATGTCGCAGAAGTAAAGTGGATTTTGTTGTGCATTTCTAACAAAGTGAAGGCCTGAACGCACCAGCTTGTCCTTGAGGACGTCATCTGACGCGAAGGGTGGATGGAAACAAACTTTGGCACTTTAATTGGACATTTACAGTCTTTGACCCAAAATAGTTAATTGGTTTAACATTTACTGTCACATACAAATGTGCTTTAACGAGACACAGAATGGAGGCTTCTTTCAGTGCGATTTGTAGCTGTCATTAGCAGAGGGTACAGACCCCACCGCCCACTCACTGACGTAGTAACAACAGGGCTGCATATGGAGAGACTTGGAGAGACGGATGACGCTTTGCATCATCTACTGACAATCTGACACAGAAATCAGATTTCTGTCATGACCCGTGCGCTGCACGCCGGTTTTTGTTAAGTTTCCCCTTGTGTGCTGTCTTTGCCTGGGTTTTGTCACATCCTGTTTTATTTTGAAGGTTTATGTTATGTGTCTTGGTTTACTTTACTTAACTTCCTGTGTTTTCCCTCCCTTGTCATTAGTGTTTCCTCCTTGTGTATTTAAGTCTGTGTCTTCCCCCCTGTCTTTGTTGGGTCGTTGTCTGTGCTACCTTGCTGTCTGCGTTTCCATAGCGACAGCCACAGCCTTAGCCATAGTCATAGTCATAGCCATAGCCATAGCCATAGCCATAGCCCCCATAGTGAGTGTTTGTCGTTGTGATTTCTTTGTCATGTCCGAGTCGTGTTCCATCGTAGTGTTTTCTTAGTTCATGTTCGTGTCTCTGCTCGTGTCTGTGTTACCCCTTGGTTTGTCTGTGTTCATGTCCGTGCCGTGTCCCCTGTGAGTTTTCCTTTTATTGTATTTTCCATAGTCTAGTTTTGTTGTTTGGTTACCGCTTGATAGCCGATTTTCAGTTTATTGTAGTAGTATCCTCTGTTTCGTTTGTTGTTCTTCATAGTGCCTTTTTCCTCCGTGTTTTCCGGAGTGATCTTTTGTTTCTGTTATTTTGTTAGTGTAGTTCTTAGATCTCTTGTAGCCGTAGTGTTTTAGTCTAATCTTGTGTGTTTTTTTTTTAGCCTGTTTGTTCCCAGTCTTGTCATTGTCTAAAGCCCGGTTGCGTTCTGTGTTGGTGTGTTTCTTGTGCTGTCTTTGTCTCATCCACGCCCCGTTGTGTGTTGTGTTAGAGTGTTGTAATTGTTCAGTTTTTCCGTGTTGCCCTCGTTGCATGTATAGCCCTTATCCCTGGTGTGTGTGTTAAACCATAGTTCCCTTAGTTGTGTTTCTCTTTGTGTTTAATAAATTTAATTATTTGAACCGAGCGCCCTCGAGTCTGCATCTGGGTTCTACCCATAGCTCCCATAGTTCCCCGTAAAATCCACCTTCCTGACAATTTCAATCAGTCTTGATGCTTCTAGCTTTCTTAGCTTTTCTCAGAATGGAATGAGAGCTATCCAGCTACTATTTCTGAACGTCTCCAGCCTGGAAGAAGTTTTACAAAAGCTCCATTTTCAGGGACCTAAAACTGAATTTCTGTGTGGACAAAAGGCCCCAAAAAAGCTACGTATTGAAAAATATCCTGATCATTGTTCCCCACAGGGCTCTACAGACACCACGAAATAATCACTAGTTCCTTATATGATGCATTTCCTACATTAATAGAGCTGGAATGTAACTCAGTGAGGGGTTGTGGAATGAAACACTTCTCCTTTTGGCTGTGGCGGCGTGCTAACTGTTACGTAGCAGCAAGCGGAGGGAAAGCCAGTTTGCCTGTCAGGAAGCCTGTATCAGCTGGTCACCAAACACTTCCTCAGCTGTTCAAAACAAACAATTGGGTTTGTTGCATCATTTAAACGTTGGTATTAACTGCTTGGACAACTCAAATATGGTGAAAAGCTTTAAGTTCAGCCCAGTTTGTTACAGTCTGGGTTCAGTTTTCCAGCTTTTGTTCATTTTGTTCATTTATTTGTGTTCGTAAAACCTTTAGCTAAGACCTGCCAGATGTGTTCACACAACTCCAGTGAATACAGCAGGACAGGAAGTTAGAGCAGGAAGTGGGTCCAGATGTTCACCATGGACAGTCCGAGATATGGATTCACTGTTTGTTTCTTTGATCGAACCTGGAGGTTTGTTTCCAAACCAAACTGTGTGGCTGCTTGCTTTCTCAACTCGTCACACTTGTCAATCCTCCCACTCTGGAACCTGTGGGTGGCGTCTCTGTGACGCCACCCACGTCACAGAAGAGGTGAAGCTCAGCGGCAGCAGCTCAGTGGACAGGATGGACAAAGAGGTGGAGCGTGGGTGGAGCTGCACCAGCTGGTTTCTGCTTGCCAGTTAAACGCCAGAATGAAATTGTTTAAGGGAAAGTGGTGAAATAAATGTGTTGCTACAGTAGAGATGAGTCAGAGCAGCTGTTGTTTGTCTCTGAGGACGTTCGTACACAGAGCGTCACACACATGGACAGGCTGACGTGGGCTGGAAACCACGGCAACGACTGATTGACAGCAACCTCTGACCCAATCCCCGTTCGATACACACTGTGTACAATCAGCAGCTCGCTTCTGTTGTCATAGCTTCACGCAAAGCCAGCCGCTGATCCGGCTGATTGGGCCGCTTGATTTGCAGACCCACCCTACCCTGCCTCTGATTGGCTCATGTTCGCTGCTTGGTTAGGGTTAGATGACTATGATTAGAGAAAGTCACAGCCAGTCACGACACCTGCTAAACACACAAAATGTATGAGGAGCTGCTAAAAGATGTGTTACTGGTACAGACAGTACACAGGAGAAAATTCAACACACCAGTCGCAGTACGTTCGGTCTGTTAGGAATCTGCAGAGGTGGAAGTTTTACAGCTTGGATTGATTATTGAGTCCGGCCCTGTGACAGCCTTCATTAATCCTGTACTCATTCCTTATGCTTGTCTATAAACACAGAGCAATGCTGACTGGAAGTACCGTTACCTTCACATCCATTTACAGCGCTCCATTAACACTCGCTGTGCTGCTCTGCAGGTTTTCCTGGTTTGTCCCCGCTGTTTAACTTGGGATTCTACCTGCATCTGTTCTCAGAACCCCTAACATTAGGCTAATACATGGCTAACATAAGGCTAACACTAGGCTAACATAAGGCTAATACAAGGCTAACATTAGGCTAACATTAGGCTAATACTAGGCTAACATAAGGCTAACATTAGGCTAATACTAGGCTAACATAAGGCTAACATTAGGCTAATACAAGGCTAACATAAGGCTAACATTAGGCTAACATAAGGCTAACATAAGGCTAATACATGGCTAACATAAGGCTAACACAAGGCTAACATAAGGCTAACACTAGGCTAACATAAGGCTAATACAAGGCTAGCATTAGGCTAACATTAGGCTAATACATGGCTAACATAAGGCTAACACTAGGCTAACATTAGGCTAATACTAGGCTAACATAAGGCTAACATATTCTGGACAGATGGATTGAAAGAGGAGTGAAGGAGGCTACTGACGAAAAACTGACAAACCGTCCTTCAACAGAGGAGGAAGAGGTTATCCCCCACCTACAAGACTGTCCCTTCATCCCATCCCAGGAGTTTAACATCCGTTCACACCTGACCTCAGGTGAATCTAACCACTGCCATTAGACAGCGAGGAGCACTAACAATCTGTGGCATCAATGACCTTGATAACGACCCCACAGGTTGAATACCCGAGACTCCCCATCAGTCCAGGTGCCCTTGACTCAACCCTCCTGGATATGAAAAACTGAGAGGAGGGGAGCGGTGACGGATGTGGACAGGATGTTTTCCAAAGCTCAGGTGATGTTAAAATGCTCACGCTGTCGTCTCAGACGCGACATGACTGAGAGTCGCTTCAGCAGCAATCTTGAAAGTAATAAGGCCAATTTGTTACCTAAATGACTCGTGTCCCATCGGAGAAGTGCTGGTCTGAAATCAGCCGAGCCATTCGTCACGCTGACAGGAACAAAGCCGAAGCGGCGGCGTGCCGCGAGGCTCGGCAGCGACTAAACAACAAATAACAACAGCTTCTGACCCGCGACAGTCACAGACAGAAACACACGCTGCTCACAGCGAGTTCAGAAAGTTTCAAGTGTTACTAAAGAGCAGGAAAGTGTCCGAGAGGAGAGGAAGCCATCATCCGCCGTCACTATCACCACCAGAACAGCTTCTGAGCTTCATTTCTATTCAAAGAACGAACGCAATGAGGAAGTTTGTACAGAACAGAATCCAGGTCCTACTGAGGACGGACGTCCCCACACAATAAAAACAAGTTCATCAAATGCAATTAAAGCGACGTCTGACACGCATGTCTCAATTAATAGGTGGACCCAGCCCCCTCAGCATGTCCTGCGTGGTGTTAGTCACCATTCCTCTCCGTTATTTCCAAAACAGAAACACAGATTGTAGGCAAACAGATCTTTATGTTTAGTTCTGTACCGGTCAGGTAAATACAGGAGCTCACCTGAAGTCACTGCACAGTCAAACTGTGGTGGGTCAGAGGGGAGGCAGCGTTCTGCAAACTGTGTTTCTTTACACTGGACTGAATGAGCAATAAAAAAGTTAACTTTCGCTTTCTCTTTAAATAGATCGGCTGTCCCAGCACTCCACCGTCTTATTGAACTCAGTTATTGACGTCTCTGTGGCTGCGTATCGCAGCAAGAAGGCCGGTCCTGCAGGAATGATGTCCAAAACAAAGACAAAGAGTCATCCAGACTCAGAAGAAACTGAAACATCAACAAATATTCAGGTTCAGGTCTTTGGATCAACATCTGTCCTCCAGCACATCCCAGTTCATGAGATCAGAAACAACGTTACTCTGATTCCTGACACAACTGTCACATCGGCCGAAGTGGGAAAGAAAGGACAGGATGCTGGAATACGACAGGATGAATAATATCTGCATCAGCAATAATGTCACCTTAGGTGTGTGTGTGTGTGTGTGTGTGCGTGTGTGTGTGTGTGTGTGTTAAAAACCTGCAGAGGCTTCTGAAGTTTTGTGAACAGCAACTTGAGTCAGACAGAGGAGAAGCGTCATTTATCATCAAAGCCACTGAAAACCCTGGAGGAAAGAGAAAGTCCACGTACCTGCCTGGGACGGCGCCGTGTCGGACCTCAGCTCAGAGCGTCCCTCCGCTCGGACGGACAGATTAACGGTGAAATGAATGTCCTCTGTGGTCCAGTTGAGACCTGTGCAAGAGACAGCCAGTCAACACACGAACATGATATGATATGACGTGCGACAGCTGAGGTGTGTTTTCCTGCAGGTGAAGACTCGACTCAGTCAGTGCGCAGACAGGAAGGCTGCCTCATTAATCTGATAGAAAGACGACAGTAACAGAAGAAGGAGGCCACACATGATCAACTTCACAGCCTCCTGCTTCATTTCCTGTGTTAACTGCAATCATTTAATGAGCAGAAAGAATAAAAAACATATTACTCCTTTAAGGTTGCTGGAGCAACACTCTCAACTTCAAATACTATAACGTTCTTCTCAGTTCTGCCTTTATTTCCAGCAATATTTGAAGATTGTGTCACCACATCTTATTTTTGTAACAGATGCTTTGATTGGTTGCTTTAAACTTCTCGACTCCTGGATTCAAACGTCTTGACTTGAGATTTGGAATGAAAGAACAGTTTAGGAACGAGAAAACAGAACTTCAATCAGCAGACTGAGACGTGACACCGGACGACAAGCGGAGCGTGTTTGTGCTGCGCCTCACGTTCTCTGTTCCCGGTTAAAGTGGACGCTCCCTGTGGAGTCACGCTGACTGTTCAGTCCCTCAGTGTTACTCAGTGTGAATCCTCAATGTGTTCAGTGCATTTCCCCCTCCCTCATAAAACATTTGCGAAGCTAAAAATTCTGTGGTTCCAGCAGAAAAAACATGAATATTTGCTCTGTTGCTGCATTTTGACTCTGAGCTGATGCTTTCTGACAGTTTTTATGGACTTTGAGAAAATAATGAGCAGATTATTCTCTAATGGAAATAACTGTTCGTTGCAGCTCTACATTAGAACATTAGTCGAAGCGGATTATATCAAATTAAGATTAATTAAGATACTAAACACCATAAAGAATGAGTCATCCTTCAGTATTTTAAACCCAGTCAGACGACTGCTCTGGGACTGGGATCCCACAGGACCCAACAGAAACCTCATGGGAGCGGGCAGTTTAAGCTTTGCTGCAGGCGGGGGCAGCCGGTCAGTACGGTGAGAAATCCAGCTCGACGTCCATGTTTCCTCACGGCGCTCTGCTGGGACCAAACGTAGATAATTGATCTGTTGAAATGTGTGATCTGACCCTTGTGTGGTTTGTACATTTTCATGTGCCATCTTCTTCTCTTCATTTGGTGCATCAAGTGTTCATGGACTCAGTACTGCCCCCTGAGGTCAGAGAGCAGAAAACACCTCTGCAGGTGAGAAGCAGGTCTTCTGTGCTGCGTCGCCACTAGGGGCAGCATAGAGCTCATTCCACATATGAAGACAAGTCTGGACAAGGGACACAAATGTGAGATTCAGGCTTTATTGGAGGTTTTCTAAAACTAGCGCTAGTGCTAGCCTAGCCTTAAAAACAGCTAGAAGAAGAACTCCAGAGATCGAGGAGAGCTAGTTGAATCCACACGTGGAGGCAGCCTCCACCAGTGACAGTGAAATCTACTCTATAGGAGTAATTACAGGATGTTAATGGACTGAATGGCTGCCACTGACAAACTGCCAGCTGTAAATGGCATCAAAGAAGAGGGCAGGTTTATAACTTTAATAAGACTTTCCTGCGCAGATGAAAATGAAGCCGAGGACGGATGGGAAGCATCAATGGCCTCCCGTCTTTTTATGACGCCGTTACTCCACATGTGCAAATACTGTAGGAGGTAAAAAGTGTCGAAGACTAAAGCCACCTCTCAGATGCCTGCTCTTCATCGCACATCTGAAAGCAGTGTGTGTGTGTGTGTGTGTGTGTGCCGCCGACAGCAGCAGGTGTGTTTGCTGACGCTTGTTTTTGGTGCTTTCTGTGCATGTGGATTCAGAGACGTTCAGGTCTGTGTGTCAGCGTTGGGGGGGGGGGGCTCAGACCCTCCTTCCCTGCCAAGACTTCCCCTAACGCCACTTTTTATGTTAATAATATAACAGCTCATATAACCTGACGAGAGATGAGCTACCGATGTGGTACGAGATGAAAAGTTTAAAAATTCATTCAGTGATGCAGAATTAAGAGCAGAGTGCAGCCTCATCGCCTTTTAACAGCAGGATTTCTGGCTGCTCAGCAGTCACAAACACGAGAGGTGTGACTGCAGCAGGGAAACACGACGCCGTGAGGAATCCAACATCTCACCGTCCCAGTCCCGCAGAAACGAGTCTGTAGAGGCCCGTCAGCGGACTGACGTAGAGAAACACCTTCAGCTTCTTCACAAAGAGAATTCAAACAGTTTGTTGGCTCGCTGTGAGATGCATGCTGGGATGCTGCTTCATCGACAGGTCCAGGCAGACAGTCCAGCTCAGGAACATCGTCCACAGAAGAAGCAGCACTAGAGGCCTTCCAGCCATCTGGACCGACCCTGTTTGAATGTGGCCTGTCTGTGACTGATGAAGCCACCAGTCTGCTTCATCATCAACAGAGTGTAACTGAGTACATCTACTCACGTTTTTTACTTACAAATGTGAGGTTCTTGTACTTTACTTGAGTATTTCCATTGTATGCTACTGTGTACTTCTACTCCACTACATTTATTTTGCATGCAGGACTTTTACTTGTAGCAGAGTATTTCTACACTGTGGCACTGCAACTTTTACTACAGTAAAACATCTGAGTACTTCTTCCACCTCTGGTTTGTCATCACTCCTCTGTCCCCTGTTGATCACAGATAAATGAATCATCGATAGTTTCACAGTAAATCTTTGGCGTGAAAGGTGTTTTTCAGGTGGAGACTAGTTTCAGGTCCGCCTCGTATCGCAGCGTGCGGCGAGTAAGATGGTTCACGCAACCGCAGAACACGAGAACAAAGAAGTCCTGTCGAGCCTGCCACCACTGATCATCTCTGTTTTCAGGCAACAAAGCTGTTTACATGCTGGACAAATTCCACAGAGTGGGAAGTGAGGCATTATGGGAATATCAAGGTGTGTGTGTGTGTGTGTGTGTGTGTGTGTTTATGTCTCAATCAGTATCAATTTCATCTGAGTGTGTGTTAACGATCTGTAATTGTAGCTCGTTAGAATGAGATCAGACACCAACAGGATATGAAACAAGTGTAATACCCCCCCACACACACACACGCACGCACACACACACACACACACACACACAGATCACAGCGAGGGAGCAGGCTCCTCAGGAGGAGCACAATGAGCTGTAATGGATCAACCCGCCTCCTCTGGCAGACATGCGGGGGATTAAACCGTCTGACGGACGGCTGGACGTCCACGAGGACGAGACGGGACGGACGCGTCGGCTCCTGAATGACACGACGTCACTGAGTCACATGACAGAAACAGAGAAGAAACAGGACAAAGCTGCAAACGACGCTGAACATTCATGTCGTGAACATCAACACACACGGAACAGAAACGGGATGAAATGTGTGTTTGAGGAGAAAAGGCGGGGGCTGGTCGTTCATTCACTGACTGAGCCTAAAAACATGTTTCATTCTGAGCGCAGCGTTTTCACAGCTCAGATATCACAGTTCAAGGTCACCACAGGGCTGATTTATGTTATACTGTAACAACAACCTTCACTGAAGGACCGAAGCATTTTGAAGTCTGACTGAAATGACTATTGGTCATAAATAATGTCAGCCTGCGTTTAAAAGTATTGTTTTATATAATTAAAAAGAGGGAAATGAGGTCATTGGGAAAATATCAGCCGGCTGAGGGGCGTGTTCCTGTGTTTGATTGACAGCTGCTGGCAGGCTCGTTAATGTCTGGAAGCCGGAGACGTAGCATGAAGCTAACGAAGCTGAGTCCTCTGTCTGTGACACGACGATGATGTCACTGCTTTCTGCGAGATTTGATTGGCTGAATCAAAATAAGGTCTACGTTGATGGATATTCAGTGGTATTCCAAGACATTAATGCAAAACTCAGGGGCGCCATCATGAAACCAAAAATTATAAAATGGAAAAAACGTCTTCCTTTTGGATTTGTATTTTTTTCTCAAACAAAAGAAATGCAACTTAATTTCTGCTGGACTTTAAACGGCAACGACAAAACAAACATTTTTGTGATGATCAGCAGAACGCTTTAATAATATCCATGTGTGAATGAGCCGTCTTAGATCTAATCATTGATCAAATTTCAATAACTTATGTTAATATCACACAACAGGACTATGAACCACCATATTCCAACAGGAGGATTTGGAAAATATATGAAATGACAAAAAAAACATTATTATTTTTAATTATGGTCCCCAGCTCTGTTTTTGGAAATAGATAAATATATAAAATACATATAAAATACACACACACATATATATATATATATATATATATATATATATACAGCATATATGCAAGAAAAATGTGGCGCATAACTATTTCCATAGTTTTGTTTCTCTGGATCATGACATTATTTTGTCTATTTTTCTTTAGGTAGAAAATTATCAAGAAAACAAGTTTCCAAGTTTGTTTTGTCACAATCAAAAAAGTGAATAAACTATAATCTCACTTCATGTTCTAATGTGAGGAAAACAAGCTGTAACTGTGCTGTGAGCTACAACATTTCTCTCCACAAAGAGGAGTCAGGTTTGTGGCGACCAGGAGGCCGTTCAGAACAACTTCCTTCACAACAGAGCGGGAGAATCAGTTCTGTCATTTCAGACTCTGAACGCCAAATAACGACGAAATGAAACAACACAAAAGCAAAAAGCGAACAGTCAAATAGAAACACGTAGAAAAGGCTTCGGGTCGACTGCAGCTACGGTTTACTGAACTCATCTTCATAATGTGTCACCACAGAGATGAAGGGAGGAACGAGGGAGCGGAGCGAAGGCCATCGCACTCATTAGTCTTCCTCACCAGGCGCTCTGCGGCACAGATCATCTCTGCTGGTCTGACACTGTTTTTATATCAGTAACCTCAGAACTGACTCAGGATCTGCACGAACCTGCAGAGGAGAAAACTTCTTATTCTTCTTCTGGACTGCAGATTATTATTTTGCACAAACGTGCATGTACATATTATAATGTAAATTCAGTAATATATGTATAAAACAAATGAAGGAGGGTGTTTTACATTTTTCACAGCTGAGTCGTATTTAATTTCAAACACATTACGGTTAAATCTTATAGTTAAGATCAGGTTTACCATCAATTCATCATGCTTTGCCTCTTTTTGTTATTGATAATGAATCCAGTTGTACAAATAATACCATCAGTATTGTAGATTTTGTAACAGCCCCTGAGAATAAATTTATCCTCATTCAGTCCAGTTAAGTCTTGAAGTCTCCCTGCTGAGACAATATAAACACACTGATAAAGGTCAAATGCTAAAAAATACTGCTGTCGACATACTGAGAACAATAACTGCTGCGTCATTTAAGAGTTATTCTCCAATTTACTGTAAAACATACACAAATACAAACATGCAAAAATGTCAAACATGTCAGTTTTCTAAATGTTAACCAGAATGTTAAGATCTGGTTAAACTTCAGCCCAGAAACAACTTGGTTCAGTTCAGGGACAGAGCACAGTCTGCGTATCAATAAGTATTTAGTGAAGGTTGTCAAACCGTTCTGGTTTGGGTTGAAGTTTGTGCTTCTTAAGGTTAAGGGACCTTCGTCGCCATGGTTACACTAACAATGATGGTCATGGCTAAAAGGAACCAGTCTCCTGTCTCCTGTCCACCCCGACCTCCACCTTCACCTGACTTCCTACTTTATCCCCAACGAACAAGCGTCATGAATCCTCCAATCCAGCAGAGGGCGCCGTCATTTGAACATAATTAACATAACATGACAGTCTGCAGTAGCCCCAGCAGGCTGAAATGCTCGCTAACACCTGCCCATGTCAAAGTGTTGAACAACATAAACGATGTGTTCTAGATTTGATGTTTTTTGCATGCGAGTGGGAATCAAGGATCAAAAGATCAGCGGAAACGTTTCTGCTCTGCAGAGCACGAACCTCTAAGAGCAGAGTATGGAGATCCAACCACTTTTATTTGGACATCATGTACGTACGTTTAGGGAATAAGGTTTTCTCAGCAGAACAACTCATAAAGTTCTGGACATTACGTAATAATTCGATGCAGCAGTGAATAAATCAATACGCTGACACTCTGAAAGGATTATTCAAATAAAGGAATATTCTTCAAATCAATACTTTAACGTCTATTGATTACATGATTGGTTCATGGACACAGAGCCCAGAATAACGCTTTGATCGCGTCTGTCAAACTTTACAGACAACACAGCAACGAAAACAGAAAAAAACGACTTTGACTGAAGTCGAGAACGCGGCAGTTTTTCCGGCGGTGAAGTGAGTCGAGCTCGCTGCGGAGGGACGTTTAAACCAGGGAGAGAAGAAGAGTGATCATTAATTCAAAGAGACACATCAGGAAAACAAAAGTAAAAGTCACTCGCTGAAACTGTCCTCCTCCACCCACGCTCACGCTCCACTGCCCCCGGTCCTGCATGCTCCTCCACATTACTGCAACATTAATTCCATTCGTGACGTTGTTACACGCCGCTGGTCTTCTTCACCGCCACTAACACGCAGAGACTGGAGGGTTGATGGGAGTACGAGGAGGAGGAGGAGGAGGAATTACAACTCTGTGAGGAAGACCACTGGTGGTGGATCGACTCCTTCGTGTGTTGCCCGGGTGGTGCAGAGGGGGAGTCCCTGTTCAGCATCAGCAGCAGGGAGATTTCAAAGTCTCTCAGTTAGGCCGGTCTAAACCTGGTCCTCAGATTAGTCAGTGCAAGATAGACTTAAACTGCTGAACTCCTGCAGAGGATTAATACTTTCTGCTGGAAGAAAGTCTTATTTACAGGGGACAGAACGGGACAACACGGGACAACAAGGGACAGAACGGGACAGCACGGGACGGAACGGGACAACAAGGGACAACAAGGGACAGAACGGGACAACACGGGACAACAAGGGACAGAACGGGACAGAACGGGACAACAAGGAACGGAACGGGACAACAAGGGACAGAACGCATCAACAAGGGACAACACGGGACAACAAGGGGACAACAAGGGACAGAACGGGACAACAAGGGACAGAACGGGACAGCACGGGACAACAAGGGACAGAACGGGACAGCACGGGACGGAACGGGACGAATGGGACAACAAGGGACAGAACGGGACAACACGGGACAACAAGGAACGGAACGGGACAACAAGGGACAACACGGGACACCACGGGACGAAACGGGACAACATGGGACAACAAGGGACAGAACGGGACAGAACGGGACAACAAGGAACGGAACAGGACAACAAGGGACAGAACGCATCAACAAGGGACAACACGGGACAACAAGGGGACAACAAGGGACAGAACGGGACAACAAGGGACAGAACGGGACAGCACGGGACGGAACGGGACAGAACGGGACAACAAGGGACAGAACGGGACAACAAGGGACAACAAGGAACGGAACGGGACAACAAGGGACAGAACGCATCAACAAGGGACAACACGGGACAACAAGGGACAGAACGGGACAACAAGGGACAGAACGGGACAGCACGGGACGGAACGGGACGAACGGGACAACAAGGGACAGAACGGGACAACACGGGACAACAAGGGATGGAACGGGACAACAAGAGACAACACGGGACAGCACGGGACGGAACGGGACAACACGGGACAACAAGGGACAGAACGGGACAACACGGGACGGAACAGGACAACAAGGGACAGAACGCGACAACAAGGGACAACAAGGGACAGCAAGGGACAGAACAGGACAACAAGGGACAACACAGGACAGAATGGGACAGCACAGGACAGCACAGGACAACACAGGACAGAATGGGACAGAATGGGACAGCACAGGACAGCACAGGACAACACAAGACAGCACAAGACAGCACGGGACAGAACGGGACAACACTGGACAACACAGGACAACAAGGGACAAAATGGGACAGCACAGGACAGCACAGGACAACACGAGACAGCACGAGACAGCACGGGACAGCACGGGACAACACAAGACAACACAGGACAACATGAGACAGCACGGGACAGCACAGGACAGAACGGGACACCACGAGACAGCATGGGACAGCACGGGACAGCACAGGACAACACAAGACAACACAGGACAGCACAGGACAGAATGGGAAAACACAGGACAGCACGGGACAACAAGGGACAACACTGGACAACACAGGACAGAACGGGACAACACGGGACGGAACGGGACAACAAGGGACAGAACGCGACAACAAGGGACAGAACGGGACAACAAGGGACACCACGGGACAACAAGGGACAACAAGAGACAGCACAGGACAGAAAGGGACAGCACGGGACAACAAGGGACAACACGAAACAGCACAGGACAACAAGGGACAGCACAGGACAACACGAGACAGCACAGGACAACAAGGGACAACACAGGACAGAATGGGACAGCACAGGACAGCACAGGACAACACAGGACAGAATGGGACAGCACAGGACAGCACAGGACAACACAAGACAGCACGGGACAGAACGGGACAACACTGGACAACACTGGACAACACAGGACAACAAGGGACAAAATGGGACAGCACAGGACAGCACAGGACAACACGAGACAGCACGGGACAGCACAGGACAACACAAGACAACACAGGACAGCACAGGACAGAATGGTAAAACACAGGACAGCACGGGACAACAAGGGACAACACTGGACAACACAGGACAGGATGGGACAACACAGGACAGAATGGGATAACACGGGACAACACTGGACAACACAAGACAACACAGGACAGCACAGGACAGAATAGGATAACACGGGACAGGATGCACTGGTTGGCACTGTCGCAGGTGGTCTGGCTGTGCCCTGTTAGGGAGAGGGTCTGAGGAATAGTTTCCATGACACCTGCTGAGCTCGGCTCACCGCAGGAGGATTTCTTTGGATCCTGATGAACCCGTGATCCTTCCTGAAGCTCCAAACCGACTAAAACTCTAAAAACAGTCGAGTTCTGCCGGAGCTTTAAATCTGAAAAACCGAGTGAACCCTGGATGTAATTCCCTCTTTTCACCTCCGGGTCAGGACTCTTCAGACGCCGTTTGACCCCCTCAGTTACTGCGGCGTCAATAAATCCGGCCGAGGACACTCGGGTCCTGACGGGGAGGAGGGATACGTTTCCCGCCGAGGCCTGACCGCACCGTGACTCCCGCCGCCCTACTTTCTGGTCGCGGAGAAAAGAGCCGCTCTGCGGGGACGAGAGGCGGATTGTCCAGAGAGGAGCTGAGGGGGCGAAACTGAATGAACTCTAATTAGGACACGATTAAGGCGAACTCTCACAGCTGTAAAAATCCATTAACCTCTAATCGTACAGTTCATCACACTCTCGAGGTTAGAGTATGTGTGTGTGTGTGTGTGTGTGAGCGGGGGAGGTGGGTCTATTTATGAGGGGAAAATTAAGCCTTATGGTGTGAAGGGAAATATATTATGATCTTAACAAACGATCCTGCACACGTGGACGCACAGTTACTGAGGAAAAGTTTTACTCTGGTCAAACAGGCTCTCACAGAGCATCTTATTATATTTGATAAATCAAACAGATGTTTTTATTTTACCGTTCATGTGTGATGAATAGATGACCTTACATCTATTTAAAGCCCACGGCTATAAGATCGTTTCAACTCAGCGGTAAACAAACAAGTAAACACGTCAGCACCGAAGAGTCTTCCGCCCTTCAGGACAGTCAGTAACGAGACGCATCATCCGTCAAACCTTCAGCAGCGATGCCCTTTTCAAATTTTAAAAGGGCTTTTAATTACATCATCAGCCTCCAGCCAATCAGTGACGTGTTTGGAAATACCACAAAAAGGTGAAAAGCGTGCAATCTTGTCAAAACGCGACCCCTGGCGCCATGTTTGAGCTACGAAGCTTGACATCAGGGCGCGTTAATGACGCCACACGCAGCTTCTGCTGCTACCTGGCCTCCGTCCTCTCCGCCCTGAGCATCATTCGACTCATTTTCAGGCAGAATGAGAGTACCTACAGGTGATCAGGACCAAACATGTGCATGAATTTAGAGAAGAAGAATCTCAGTAAATTCTCTAATAAAAGTCGTATTCTGCACAAATAAGTAATGGGAGACACTCGGAGCTCAGACAGTTTTCATTCACTGTTCAGTTACGATCAATGAAACTCACCACTTACTGCAAAGGTTTCACATTAAAAGCCTGCCAGGAAGAGGCGTCGGGGGCTTTTAATGTGAAACGCCTGTACAGGAAGCTGTGGATTTTAGTGATGTGAGCTTAACGGCAATCAAAAAAAACACCAAAAATTTGGAGCAAAGTGAGGAAGATGAGTGAACACAGTGTTGTCAGAGTAAACAGTGAGTATCATGTGAGATTCATAGTGAACTGACCCCCCCCCCACCCCTTCATGGCTTTCACCCGGCCTTTATGAGGGACCGGCCTTTATTTGTTTGTGCCAAGCACAGACTTTAATCCGGACGTTTCTGGACATCTGCTGAAGTTAGCATGCTAACCAGCTAGCTGCGGCATGCAGTTTCAGATGGGAGATGTATGCAAGCAGCAAGTTTGCTATGTTTCAGAAATGCTTTTAGTTTTTTAGTCTAATAATAAATAAAATAAAGGTACAAATTTACAAGAAAGGAAATATCCTTAAAACTATTTTTCTTATTAAACAGAAAAGTACAACTGCCCACCTTCTCAGTTTGAAGATTTTAACCTGACAATGACTTTATAGCTAAAGTTATAGAGAACGGCACAAATGGCTGAACCACACTTTGAGCCAATCCTCCTGGCAGATGGAAAATCTTGACCTGCTGGTGGCACTGGAGGAAACGTCAGAGATTCATTTGCATTTCCTCACAATACTTCAGTGTTACTTCAGATACTTTTTGCGTGTCCTCTCTCTGACTGCTGCGGTGTGTTCAGGAACACATCCGTCACATGTGACAGAGGCACCAGATTCAGATGCTGCATTCAAATAACGTGGGAGAGATCAGTCATCAGTCATATGATTCCAGAGCTGCTCATGTAAGGGTTAAAAATACTGCTGACTGATGAAATAACATCCATTACACGTGGGTTTAATTACCCTGGATGACAGACTCAGACTGATGTGAAGTTTGTTTTTAGGCTCTTGGGTCTTATAGATGTGCAGACCATGAGAGGGAAAGAGTGTTGTTTTATTATTGTTATTATTAAAGTTGTATCCCAACGTCGACAGTTTGGAGTTTGGTTTCTGTTCGTACTTTCATGTCCGGACATTAACATCAGTCAGTCGCTGTTCTACAAGCACACTGGAGTTGTTAATGATATAATCTAGATAATTTTCCAATGCAAACTGAATATTTCATCTTGCTGCTCCTTCACATTAAAAGCCTATCATTGGAAAAACACTGGGATGCTTTTATTGTGAAGCAGCAACTCTACCTAAAAAATCCAACTAAAATTACCAGGCGGGAGCGTCTGGCTCAACTCCTTCCTGGGTCCAAACAATAACAGTCGGAGCTATAAGAAACAGTATTTTTAAAGGAGAACAGACGCTCCTCACGCTCCTCATGCTCCTCACGCTCCTCACGCTCCTTCATCTGTTTCCTTCAACGATTCAAAATCACCACAATTTCTCACAAGGCTTTTTTTGCTGCATCTTTCTGAGGAAACGACAGCGAGCAGCTGAAGAAAACCCTCGAACTCGGTGTCATATTTTGGCGGGCGGATCGTTCACCCCCCTCGCTGCGCTCTCCTCCCAACACCAGGAGGCTCAGACCGAAGCCATCCTGACCCTTTAATAACAGGCTTCACCTCCTAAAGCTCTTCATTACAGACAGAGGAGACGCTGCACGATGCTGCCGGCAGCCTTCATCCCTCCGATACGACGGCTGGAGACACACCAGCAGTTTATGGGATGGTGTGTGTGTGCGTGTGTGTGTGCGTGTGTGTGTGTGTGTGTGTCGTTCTGCCTCTCTCTCTCTGACGGAGAATAAACTCCACCTGTTGGAGAGTTCGAGGTGGTGCAGTGATTGGTGGAAATTTTGAATCAGAATACACCCCCTGACCTCCACCCCTACACCCACCCAAGCAAGAAGGAAACAGAGGAGGAAGACGAGGAGGAGGAGCCCCCACATTCAACATGAGTCATCAAAAATATTTCCTCATTACAAAAAGGAGAAAAGCGAGCAAAATAAGAAAATACAGGGCAGCGTCCCTGCAGATACAGACGCCACCACAGACCTCAAGCGAGCAGATGATTGAGAGGGATTATTTTTCAATCATCAATAATCAATAAATCTATAAATAAAGGAAAATCCTGTAACTTCATAACTGTTGATTGGATCTCTGTTTGATGTGTCCTCGAAAAACCAGACAAAAAAAAAGTGTTGACAGGTGCCGGAAACAATCAATACGACTCTCTATCAAACCTGCTGGGAATTAAATAACGGTTGCCAGACAACAACAGGTGACACACGCACACACACACGTGCACATGCGCACACATGTACACACACACACACACACAGCAGCCAAGGATGGAGCAGCAGCCTTGTGAATCTGATGCATCGCTTGTTGCAGCTGTCGTATTTGGCAAAAGACAAACTAAACACACACACACACACACACACACACACACACACACACACACACACACAGTAGGCCTGTGTCAGAGCCAGGGGGTGTTATTTAATGACGGTGTCATCGGGGTCAGCAGGCAGAACACCTGAAGGCTTTGATGGAGGATTCCTGCTGACTGTCTGACCTTTATACCCCCCCAACACACACACACACACACACACACAGGGTGTGGGTTTCACACCATCGAGGCGAACATGGATGTTGAAAATTAGCATTTTGACAAGTGTTGACTTTAATTATACATGATGATGCTGAACCACAAACACGACAGAGCCAATTATAGGAAACGCTGCCACATTAGCACGAATGACAGTTTATTAAGGCCCAATGATGCACGCACTGATCCAAGAACACCACGCAAGGGTGTGTGAGTGCGTGTGTGTGTGTGTGTGTGAGTGTCTGTGTGTGTCTTTGTGTGTGAGTGTGTCTGCGTGTGTGTGCGTGTGTGTGTCTGTGTCTGTGTGTGCGTGTGTGTGCGTGTGTGTGTCTGTGCGTGTGTGTGTGTGTGTGTGTCGGTGTCTGTGTGTGTGTGTGTGTGCGTGTGTCTCTATGTCTGTGCGTGTGTGTGTGTCTGTCTGTGTGTGTGTGTGTGTGTGTGTGTGTGTGTGTCTCTATGTCTGTGTTTGTGTGTGTGTGTGTGTTCATAAATGTTGTCACACGTCAGCTTCTGTATCTATGCTCATGCCATGTTTTCATCATCCACATTGCTGAGCTATGACAGTGTGTGTGTGTGTGTGCGTGTGTCTTTTCTCAACTGTTTGCGTGTGCGTGCATGTGTGTGTGTGTCTCTGTCTGTTTGTGTCTGTGTGTGTGTGTGAGTGTGTGTGTGTGTCTGTCTGTGTGTTTGTGTGTGTGCGCGTGTGTCTGTCTGTGTGTTTGTGTGTGTGTGCGTGTGCGTGTGCGTGTCTCTGTCTATGTTTGTGTCTGTGTGTGTGTGTGCGTGTGCGTGTGTGTCTGTCTGTGTGTTTGTGTCTGTGTTTGTGTGTGTGTCTGTGTGTTTGTGTGCGTGTGTGTCTGTCTGTGTGTTTGTGTGTGTGTGCGTGTGCGTGTGTGTGTCTCTGTCTATGTTTGTGTCTGTGTGTGTGTGTTTGTGTGCGTGTGTGTCTGTCTGTGTGTTTGTGTCTGTGTTTGTGTGTGTGTCTGTGTGTTTGTGTGCGTGTGTGTCTGTCTGTGTGTTTGTGTGTGTGTGCGTGTGCGTGTGCGTGTGTGTCTCTGTCTATGTTTGTGTCTGTGTGTGTGCGTGCGTGTGCGTGTGTGTGTGTGTGTGTGTGTGTGTGTGTGTGAGATCACTATGCTCTGACATCAGCAGCTGTGCTAACAGCTTAAACAACTGAACATAAACAGCATAACTCGACATAAAGAGCTTCAATCAGCGGCCTGACTCGTCAGAGGAAATGTAATCTTCAGCGTGTGCTGATCCAGGATCAGAATCTATCAGGTGACACTGAGCGTGTCCAGCCTGCCGCAGCTGATCATTGGTCGATGCCAGCAAAGGTCAGAGGTGAATGAGGGTTCAGGGGAAAATGGAGCCAGATGTTGTTGTTGTATGTTGAGTGCTGGTTTGTTGCCTCCTGCAGAAACACTGACTTTTATTGTATTGTAGCCCAACGTCGACAGTTTGGATTCTGTTCGTACTTTCATGTCCGGACATTAACATCAGTCAGTCGCTGTTCTACAAGCACACTGGAGTTGTTAATGATGTAATATAGATAATTAGCTAATGCAAACTGAATATTTCATCTTGCTGCTCCTTCACATTAAAAGCCTATCATTGGAAAAACACTGGGATGCTTTTATTGTGAAGCAGAAACTCTACCTTAAAAAATCCAACTAAAATTAGAAGCAGCTCACTTGCAGTGATGAACCCACACTCGGACTCGGATCTTATCACAGGATGTTGAAATGGATCGCAGCCAATCACACTGATAACTTCTATGATGAAAAAAAAACTGTGTGACGGAACAATAACTGGAGGTTTCTATGGTTACAAAGTAAAATCAAGTAATTTCTTCTTCACTCAACAGGAGAGCTGCTCAGTGCTGCCCCTGGTGGCCGCCTGCAGAACACAGCCATTAGCATCCACAGTGAATTGTGTGTTTTGATCCAGCCTGATGTGTTTTTTCTCAACTCGTAAGTTACTAAGATGATTTCTTACCAACCAGTAAGTTTTTATTTCCGACTTTCTTCCTGACAGAAATGTATGAGCGACTGCTCGTTTCCAGATACACACATGTATCACACATGATCACCAAAGTGTTGGATGGAGAGAATAAATGTTCTGCTCCATTTTTATGATTTAAAAATAGTGTTACACATTTTATGACTCCTCAGTTATGTTCTGTGAACCGATTCCAGGGGCAGAAAAGTGAATTTCTTTCTCATCGCTATGAAGGCTCCACTGCCTCAAACTTCCTCCAAACAGCCGGCAGGATGAGGCTGTGATGCGGTTATGGTTTCATGTGAATTGAAATGTATCACCTCATCGTGTTTTATTATGGTTAAATATAGATGCGGACTGCAGGTTGTGTTTGTATCTGTGTGTGTGTGTGTGTGGTCTTACAGGTTTCCCCCGCATCCATCACCGTGGCAGCACCGGACAAACCAATCTCCTCCCTGTCTCTTCTCATTCCATCACACTCGTCCAACCAGCAGCTTCATCAGCCGGCCAGCTCTCATGAAGACACACGGACGGATCATCTCGCAGTGAGATGGACTCACTCCGGTTTACTCTGTTCCCATGTGGCCCGAGGCGTCCGTCCAGTGTGTGTGTGTGTGTGTGTGTGTGTGTGTGTGTGTGTGTGTGTGTGTGTGTGTGTTTCATACACACGTTTCCTCCAGGTATTTAATCAAGGTGAGGATGGAAGTGATGATGTCGGATGGACTGATTATCTTTGAAAAAGTGAAGTTAGAAGTTCTACAGGATATATAAGATATGAGAAAAGGGTCAAAACTGCACTCAGAGTTTTAAAAATACTGAAGTATTATCAGACGTGTTTCAGAAGCAGAGAGCTTTGACGCCTGATTTTGCTAACTTGCTCAGATTTTGCAGATTTGTTCATGTTTCCTGGATATTTGTTCCCCACCAGGGGAACGTAGGTTTGGTAGCGAAATGGTTTCCTTTTTGTCTGTTTGACATTGTTGAAGCACGATCAGGAGTCTGCGCAGGATGTTTTATTTTGAAAATTTACCAGATTCGCTATGCCGTTCCTGTGTCTGACTTCCTGTCTGGCTCGATGTGCTCTGTGCAGATTCACACGTCGTCTGTCAATCTGCTCAGAGCGCTGACATGACAGCAGCTGTGAAGACCCCCTGAGGAGGAAGATGCAGCAGGTTTAAGGACCAATCACAGCCAGAGGCTACGAGGAGGGATCTCCAGACCGCGGGGAAGAAGAAGACTGCGAGCTCGTAAACACGGAGATGAAAGCAGGTTTCAGACTTGCAGGTGGTCAAAGGTCAACGTGTGTGAATTCTCAGTAGTTGCTGCAGTGCCAAACGATCAGCAGAGACAGATTAAACACATCTGATCCGAAAAGAAAGACAAACGGTCCCGCGAGTGGACGGAGAGAGAAAACGACCTTGAAGAAAACTGGTGATTCACGACGTTTCGCTCAGACAGATCCGGATGTTGTGGTTTCCTCTCGTTTCTTTTCTGGGTTCATTAAGTGAACGTATGAGCTGTTCATCACGCAGTTATTTGGTCTATTTAAAGGTTCAACCACAACAAGCTGAGTGGAATTAAAGGATCACGCACATAAATTCAGGTCACATGAGTCTGAAGTGTCTGTTCTTGTACAGCAGCCTGCCTCGAAGCCCTCTTTACGTATTCCAGCGACTATAACCGCCGTCACATTTTGATTCACTGGTTCAGAAGCAGCTTTCAGACACAGAAGAGCCGGAGGAAGAACGTGCTGCATTATCCATGTGACTGATCAGTGGAGGCCGCTCCGCTCGCCAAGGACACGCGTGGAGCCGCCACAACCGAAAGTCACCCTTTGAAGTTCTGTGTGATTTTCATCTGGTGTTCGGCGCTCGGTGACCTCGCAGCGGCGTGATTTAGGATCCGCCCGACTCGTGCCGCTGCGGCGCAGTTCAAATTAAAGCCGGACGACCCTCCTCGCTCCCCCCAACCCGACATCCTGCACTTATTGGCTTTATTAAAATGTCCCTGTTGGGGTTCTGGGGGGTTGCTGTCAGCATTAGCTGTGGCTTCACTTTAAGACTCATGACACACACGAACAACAGAGAAAACGACCTGCTGCTGTCTTCATGCAGAGCTACTGAAGCTCTGAGAGACGTGGAGAAACTGAGAGAGGACATCGTCTGCTGGACAGACGCTGAAATGAGTCACATCAAATCAACTTGACTTTAGTAGCATTAGCTCGTCAGCAATGACCCGGTTTATGACTAATTTTAAAATGAATCAATGAACTATGTCTGTTTGAATTTGTACAAAGTAAATCAACTACATCAGGATCAATTATCACAACCAGGCCAACAGTGAAATAAGAGTCCTGGATGTTATTCAGCTGACTGACGATTCATCTGCACCTTCTGTGTGTTGACCATCAATATAATGTTGAAGTCAGTTTTCAAGCAAAGATGCTTGAAGTTGTGTCGTTGCAGCTTCTGCAAACACACAAACTGGACTGAAAACATGCTCAGTGGAGGAGAAGTATGCAGTGGATGCTTACATGTGCTCCATCAGTCTCCTGCCTGGACGTGATTGGACGCCGCACCGACTGTTTATCTGTGACACGGCTCTGCCGGCTTCATTCAGGTGTTTGCCTGCGCCGAGCGTGTGCAGCATGATGAGATGCAGTTTATTGCTTTACATATCTTATCATGCTGCACACACACAGTCCACCAGCTCATAAACAGCGAATGGAGGCAAATTGCGAGAGAAGGCCAGAGCACATTAACGAGCGGCTGCAGCCGGCAGCGTACATCTGCATGCAAAACGGCGAGCGCAGGTAGAAAAAATTGTTCTATTTCCAATAGCTAATGGGAGGCTCAGCCACCCGCCCACCAGATATCAGCTGAGAACAACTTCCACTGAGATTACTCTGCAAATTATCAGGTTAAACCGCAGCAGGGTGGTGTCATTTGCACCAGTGAACCGGTGTAATGCATCGCTCCATTAAGTGTACACACAAAGAGAGAGTGTGATGGGGTTCATGAGTCAAACACGCCCGACTGTGTCTCAGTACGAACCTGACGAGAATGAAACGGAGCAGAGAGACGACTGTTTAAACTTCCTGGCAGACAGATTGATGTTAGAGCGGAGCAGTTAGAGCTGAAGCATTCATACAGGCTGCTGAGGCCTGAAGAGGAAACACTGAGCACATGAGGAGGCAGAGGGGGGCGACACGAACAATCACACATTTTTTTGACACTGTCCTCAAATCTGCGTTAGGGGGCAAAAATGGCTCGGGGGGCTCAGACTCCTTAATTAACACCAACCTAAAAAATGAAGCTAATTATTTCATGTTTCAAGTTAACTTGCATGTTGACAGATTGAAAGATGACGAGCAGCACAGAGATTGGAGCTGACAGCAGGCAGCGAGCAGGCTGGAGATCTGCTGGTGCAGATGCAAATGTGTGCAAACTATAAATATACAGCAGACGTCATGAAACAGTTCAGTTCTGTTCTCAAACTGCTGCAAATCTGCTCATTAAGTCCAATAAACACAAAGCATTCAGTTTCAAAATAAAAGTCCTCCTCCAAACAGTAAACTGCTATTAAATCCATCTCACAGAGATCTGCAGGAGAAATATATTTATGCAAATCATATGGTAACCATGACAACAAGTATGACCCAATTCCAAAACAGGACTCTGTGTGAAACATGAATAAAACCAGAATCAATCATTTCCAACCAAAATCTGTGTGTCCTGGCATCAGTTTCCTGAAGTGTTCCTCAGTCCAGTCCAATCCAAACAGGTGTTTTTGGAGCGTTCCACATCTTTCCCAGTCTTTAGTTGCTCCTGTCACAACGTGTTTGAAACGTGTTGCTGCATCAGATTCGGCCCAGCTTTGTTGGAACGGGGGTCGTATGTACTTTAACGTGTGGGGGCAGAGATTAACAGAACTGTGTTCTCACTCTGTGCACTTTAGCTCAATACGTCCATTTAAAATGTGCAGGCTGCCTCGTTCCTCATGCGACACCCGCCTCACTGGCAGGATCCTGTCCTCAGGTCAGGAAGGTGAGAACGCTCACAGCAGGTCTTCACAGGCGCTTCTGTTTTAACTCAGCAAATCTGTTCTATTCATTTGTTACCAAAGCTGCACTGCAGAGGGGGCACATGCAGGCACGCTGCAGCAGCAGCATTATTAACCCGTTTCACCCAGCAGGCATCTTATTGGGTTTGAGGCCATGCGGGCAGGTGTCATCCCTGCTAGGACACGTGTGACTTTACTGCCAAAGTCCATGGCCAGGCCCAGATGGCTCATTAGGCTGGAGCAGTGAGCCACTGGCAACGCTGCAAAAAAAAAACCAACCTGAAATACAGCTCTGACAGTCCAGAGATGACAAACCTGACAAGAGCCCAGAGTGATGAAAGAACATCAAAATAAATCAGAAATCTCCTCTCCTCACCCTCACAGCAGAGACTTACTGCTTATCTCTCGCTCCTGGAGGTGCAGGAGGAGGCAGCATCTTCACAGAGGAGCAGTTCACTCGTCACTCGCTCACCCTCAGTGGCTCACACGTCCAACAAACAGACTGCAAGAGGGAGCAGGAGATAAAACCAGGAAAGACAGAGGACTCATCAAGTGCTCATGAAATAATGAGCCCCCCCCCCATGTCATACCAGGACCTGACGCTGTCGCTCACGACGACAGTGGGTGGTGCTGCTGCAAACCCACAGAGATAATTAACCTGCTGCCCGGCAGCGCCACGGGCCAGAGACGCCGCACGCCTCCTTTTACCTTTTCAGCTTTGTCTGAAGCCACACAGAATGGGGGGGGCACTCAGGACAACTGTGGTTAATTAACCGTTTGTATATGATGACGTGCTCGTCAACGTCTCCATTCTGCTTCTCAGTTCATGTTTTGACAGTGAAGTGAATGGTGAACTAACGGGTGGCGATTTGAGACGAATGAAGACAAAAGCAGCAACAGTCGATTCTTCTGGCAGCTCGCTCTAAGCTAACCACGACACAGTTATTAGCTTCAGCTAATTAAATACTAATGGAAACATAATTCTGAAAATCATATTCCATCTCTGCCTGCAGAAATCCTGCACAGTCGACCTTTGACCTCACAAAACCGTTTTATTTTTACTGTTTCCACATGAGACTCTTGTAAAAAGTGTTGTGAATATGCAACTGATGGCTTCATGCATGAAAACATGCTAAAAGACTGAGGCTAACGCTACAAGTGAAAATATTTATTTCAATGGGACTCACCTGGTTAACTAAAGGTTTAATAATAATAACAGAAATGTTCATGTATTGAAGCATAGGTAGCCTTTATTATTTATGGACATTAGCATTATTTATGCTTAACATTTGCTAACATATATGACATCTGTGCAAATACCCTGTGCAATATTACATATTTTTAATGTGCTTCTATATTATTTCTATTATATATTTTCTACTGTGCAATAGCTCAGAACACTGTATTTTATTATCCACATCGACCACGTCCAATTCAAGTCATCCCACCAAAGGTAACTTTATTTTTATACACTTTTTGTATGTAACGTACATGTGCTAATTTCTTGCTAATCCATTGCTAATTAAGTAATTTCCCGGCGTGGGATAAATAAAGTTATATCTCATCTAATGTCATTTTGATAAGTAAAACATAAGAATGCTGTTACCGTATTTTCCGCACTATAAGGCGCACTGGATTATAAGGCGCACCTTCAATGAATGGCCTATTTTAAAACTTTTTTCATATATAGGGCGCACCGCATTATAAGGCGCATAGAAAGTACCGTGGGGTTGCATTATGCATCCACTAGATCAGGGGTCGGCAACCCGAGGCTCCGGCGGCTCTTTCATCCCTCTGATGCGGCTCTTGAAAATAATTAATTAGCATTTGTTTAAAATGTATTTTATTTTAGTTCATTCGGTTTGAAACAAATACCGCGCGCGCTCACAGATGACAGTTTACCTGCGTAAAGATGCTGTGCGCTGAGGTTCAGGAGCAGAAAATCACATTAACCATGTCTGATTAATATTTTAATTGCCTATTATTTAGCATATATTCATATTTTTTCATTGTTCAGTGAAATAGTCATTTTATTATTCAGGTTGACAGCTGACTGCACGCGCCAGTAAAAGGATGACGGCACGCAGAGAGTGGAATACCGCTGTTACTTCGGCCACGCCCCCTGACTACGATAGCCATAATTAACCAACATTGATCCATATAAAAGGCGCATCGGATTATAAGGCGCACTGTCGGTTTTTGAGAAAATTAAAGGCTTTTAGGTGCGCCTTATAGTGCGGAAAATACGGTATGTTGTTCTAACGCTGTTTGTCTGTTTGCTTACATGCTGCAGCTGCTAACGTTAGCCTAAACTCTGACAGCATCCACAGGGCGGGCCGATGTTCTGCAGGATGTTGTCGGTGTATTTTGGGGCATTTTTAAAGATAACTTTAAAGAACTTGTAATCCCACAAACAAATCTACTCCGCTGATGATGTGGCTCCTTGATTTTGGAGGTAAGACTTGTTTACGAGTGAGCTCGTTAGCTAGACACGCTAACAATGGCAGCTCCTCTTGTGGCTCGTCGTTGTTATTAGTGATGGAAATGACGGACAAAAGTACGAGACTCCAGAATGGACGAGCCTTTAAAGGCGACTCCTCTCTCTTTCTGCGTCGTCCGTCATGATTGATGACTCCCTGCAGATGGTCTTTACAGTGTTTTACAGCCTTTGCCGTTTCATCGATTAATGGGTGGAATCCCTGGGGAGCGAAGTAAATCACCCAATTACATTCAGGCTCCTCGCTGAGCTCTCTCAACCTCTCATTCCTCTACAGCAGCAGAAAGTGAAATACTAGCTTCACGCTATTGATTCACTACAGTGGAGGGGTTAAACGTTAAGATATTATATTAAAATTCATGCTTTCTGGTTCTCACAGCTCCCCTGAGATCTCAGCCCAGCACGACGGGCCGTCTGAAGAGACCTGAAGCAGCGGGACGTCATCGGATGTTAAACACAGTTTTCAAAAACTGCCCAAACACACTGAGAACAGGCTGCTGTAGCACTGCAGGGTCTGGATCCATGTGCTGAGACCGACCGGCCTCAGAGTGTCTTTACCTGAGCAGCAGAGGGAGAAGGACACAGGACGAGTGTTAGCATGGAGCTGTTAGCATGGAGCTGTTAGCACAGAGCTGTTAGCCACAGAGCTGCTAGCACAGAGCTGTTAGCAAAGAGCTGTTAGAACGAAGCTGCTAACACAGAGCTGTTAGCACAGAGCTGTTAACACAGAGCTGTTAGCACAGAGCTGTTAGCACAGAGCTGCTAGCATGGAGCTGTTAACACAGAGCTGTTAGCACGGAGCTGTTAGCACGGAGCTGCTAGCACGGAGCTGTTAGCACAGAGCTGTTAGCACGGAGCTGCTAGCACGGAGCTGTTAGCACAGAGCTGTTAGCACGGAGCTGTTAGCACGGAGCTGTTAGCACAGAGCTGTTAGCACGGAGCTGTTAGCACAGAGCTGTTAGCACGGAGCTGCTAGCACGGAGCTGTTAGCACAGAGCTGTTGGCACGGAGCAACTAAAGACTGGGAAAGATGTGGAACGCTCCAAAAACACCTGTTTGGATCATTCCACAGGTAAACAGGTTTATTGGTAACAGGTGAGAGTATCATGATTGGGTCAAACGATTGGGTGAACGGCTCAAATCTCTGCATGTGAGGGGAAAAGCCACAAACATTGAGTGCTCGTGAGGTTCGACCTCTTGTGCAGCACATCATCAAAAACCAACAAGACTGTATGAAGGATGTTACAACAAGCTGGGAACACTTCAAACACAGCATCACTGCATCTGCCAGACATCAACAACATCCAGAAACTTCTCTGGACTCGAGCTCATCTCAGGTGTGCTGTGGTCTGACGAGTCCACGTCTCAGATGGTTTTTGGACATCGTGGACGTCGTGTCCTCTGGGCTAAAGACACAAAGGAGCATCTATCACGAAGTCACACAGCCAGTCTCTGTGATGGAGGTGTGTTCGTGCTCATGGTTAACCTGCACACCTGTGAAGGATCCATTAATGCTGACAGGTACAAACAGGTGGTGGAGCAAAACGTGCTGCCAACCAGACGACGTCTTTTTCAGGGACGTCCTGCTTATTCCAGGAGGACAAAAAGACACATTCACACCTTCCCCACTGAAAAACTGTGGAGCTTTATTATAAAGCACAAAATACACCAACAGAGGCCCCGAACTGCTGAGCGACTGAAGACGTATTTCAAGCAAGAATGAAAAGAAATCCACTTCCAGCAGCTGAGTTAGTGTCGTCAGTTCCCAAAGTGCTGTTTTTTTATCTGCAGCTTTCTGACTCGGGGTCGTGGTTCTGTTCACCTTGTTTTAAAGCTGATAAGCTGTGCTGTGATTCTTCAGTAATCTGCTGTGACTGGTTTTAATGCTGAGGACGTTTCAGACATGCAGAGATAACAGAGAGATAACAGAGAAACATCCCTTCAGAATAACAGATGGAGCAGACATTTTAATCTCAGAGTTCTCTGCAGTCCTTTTCCTCTTCTGCACTGAGGAGTATTTATAATGAAGCAGCCCTGTGATCCCTCAACATCATCACTGAATTAGAGAGCAAGCAGAGACCAGCGAGCGCTGCTTCCCCGGAGGACGAGGACGCGGCTTTCAGTGACGATCGCCCGTCGTTAATGTGGTTATTTACTGAGGAACACTTTTATTCAATTAGTGATGAAGAACAGCGGAGGCTCTAGTCTTCACTCTGTATTTGTCACCAGGTTCTGGCTGCTGTGATTTTTGCCGTCTTCAGTTCCTAGAAGTCACCTGTCAATCAGACCGTCTGGGGGGGGGGGTCTCAACTCTGCCCTGCGGCGCTGCTGCTGGGCGCCTTTTAAATCCGTGTAGCTCAGCGGGCGCCGCCAGGCTGCAACACCAGGTCCCTTCAGGTCCCTTCAGGTCCCTTCAGGTCCCGTTCACTATGAAGAGCAGCCGGTCGCGTCCAGCTTCAGAGTCTGCGCGTGTCGACAGCCTCTGTGAGACCGCCGGCACAGCTAAATGCTAACATCAGCATGCTAATATGACGGTGTTTAGTGTTCTTCATCTTCATCCTCCACAACAATTCTTCATCTCAGGTCTATTATATTATATTTCTGTCAACAGATCTCACTCAATCCAACACTGGGGGCCTCTAACAAACCCCATTTCCCAGAGTGCTTCACAGATCAGAGGTTAGAAGAAGCTGGTGGTCAAAGGTGAGCATGCAGCGCTCACCCCCACCTGCACCAAACAACCCCAGCCAGGAGGGTGAGTGTGTGAAACAGCTGGTTTATTATGTATCAGCCGTCATTCCACCAAGTACAGCGACGAACTGTAATTATTCCAAACCCGTCAAACACGGCGTGGACAGCACAGCCTTCACAGCTGCTGCTGGTTCAAGTCTGCTCTGGGACGGCGAGAACAGGACCTGGAGGGGCCGCCGACAGACCCTCTGTTCATCTGTCAGAGTTTAGAGAGCTCGCAGCCCCCCGACCGCAGGCCAACGTTAACGCCGCTGTGCACCGCCCTGATGGAAAGAAGACAACAAGCGGCTCAGCCTGAGTCCTGAGTCACCGCCGTCCTCACTGTAACGTACGACGACTGTTTAGACCACAATCGACCCGTGATTGGCTTCACAGTTTGATTCTCTTCACGAGTCTGCAGTCCGGAGCCAAATCCTCCCCACACCGAGCTACAACATGAGATGAGACTGCGTGCAGCTGTATTCAGCGAGCGGCGTGTTCACTGAGCGTCTGATGCTCCGCTCTGCTAACATCTGTCTCTGCGTGATGATGCGTGAAGCATTTCCAAAATGCATCACCTTCCTCTTACGAAGCTAACTGCTAACTTATCAGATCTAAAATGCAAAAAGCCAAATCTAGTTCATCACATACAAGGAATATCTGAGATGATCCACACGACAGAAGATAAGAATCGAATTCGCTCCCAGACCCCACCAGGACGGCATCTACGCGTGCGGCTGCGAGGACGCCGTTCTTCCCGGAGGCGATCGTGGATCTGCAGCGGCTCTGCTGAGCCGAGTCCTCACAGACACCGGAGCTCATTTTCAGATAGTTTAACACATTCAGTGGAATAATAAACGAACACGAGAGAGTTTCTGCTGCGTGATCACTTCCTGAATTAAACAAGCTAACAATCGGAGGACGATTGAACATCACAGGTAGAAAACGTCTTCACTGCAGTAACACACGACTCTCAGGCAGGACCAAACACCCAACATGCTTCTTCTAGTGTAAGATTTTCAGTTTATCTGCATGAGAAATGTGTTAAAGCCACAGAAACACACAGAGGTGATGAAGTGATATCACAGCTTTCCTCTCGTCTTCATCAGTCCTTCAGCTCCAGCCCGCTCCAGCGATGCAGCGTCCGTTTCCCTCTCTGCAGGTTCTGGTCTGATGGGACGTCTGCATGAATACCACAAAGGTCTCCGGCATCATCTGCAGCATACTAATGTTTCACTTTGACTTCAGGAAGCACGCCGAGTTATTTCTGTAAAATCACCCTCCCACAAGGAATACGGATGTTCCCCTTCTGCCTCTGCTGGAGAAAATGTAAATGTGTTAACATTATTCTTCCCAATATCAACGTTCTTCACTCATTATGGATGCAAACCACGACGGCCGCTAACAGGTGCAGCAGATCTCCTGCAGCTCCTTTCACAGGCTGCTCTGCAAGTTTTTATTAAGATAAAATATGATTTAGATCACAAAGCACTGCGCGATACATGAAGCTGCAAAAAACTAAAAACTACCAGTGAGGAAGAGTTCATCACAAACTGATGATTTCTGTTGCTCTACTGACAGATCCAACGAAAACGACCACTTCCACACACACACACAGACACACGCACACAACACACACACACAACACACACACACAGACACACGCACACACATGCACACGCACGCACACACACACACACAGACACACGCACACAACACACACACACAACACACACACACAGACACACGCACACACACACACACGCACGCACACACACACACACAGACACACACGCACACACACACGCACGCACACACACACACAGACACACACGCACGCACACACACACACACAGACACACACGCACACACACACACGCACACACACACGCACACACGCGCGCAGACACGCACACACACAACACACACACAGACACGCACACACACGCACACACACACACACACACACAGACAGTGAAGCCTGTCTGAATACACAACTGTCACATGCACTCAGTCTATGGCATCTATTTCTGTGCAGCAGCAGGTGTGAGAGAGCTGAGACCAATCTCCTCACCCCTCACCCCTCACCATCCCCCCACACACACACACACACACACACACGGACCCATGCATGTGATCACACACTATTGCCGTGTCCATTCTAAAGATTTTAGCTGAAGTTATTGTGTCTCTTCACCTCATCAGTGCTTTTGAATGACTTCTCCACGGTGACATCACATCACAGCATCAGTTCATGTTTGAGTACAGACAACACATGACGAGTATTAGAGATTAAAATCAACATTTTTTATCGTATTTTCAGTCATATTATGAGGGAAAAAAGTCACAATTTGAAAAAAAAAGTCGCAGTGCGCACAGAAAAATGAAGAGACATTTTGTGCCAGTTTCTTCAGGAAAAAGGCGTCTGTAGGCTAAACGTGTAGGCGTCTCCGTAGCTAACTATGCACATTACTGAGAAGATAATCAGAGCCGGTGGAGACGCTCGCTAGCTTAGCTAACGGCGTCAGTCACATGACCCTCGTCCTGCATCTATTTAACATCTCGTGCATTTACGCCTTTCATGCAGTCGGTCTTCAAATAAAAAAAGAACATCATCTTGCAGCTTCAGGGAACCAACCACGAACAAAGAGGAGTCATGTTTTAAACTCTGGGCAGAAAGCTGTTCAGGTCTCGTCTGGTTTCTGGGGTTCGGTCCATCCTGTCGACTTCACTGCAAAGACGAGCGAAGAATAAAAGGAACTCCTCTTCACTCAGAATGACAGAAGTTTGAAGAAGAAAAGCACTTTCTGATTGCACCGCTGTGATTTTCTGCTCCGTCAACCTTTTTGTTTACTTCTTGACAGTTATGCCTGACGAAGCCGCCTGAATTTGTCAGTGAGAGACGAGGAAACAGGCGAGGGGGGGTCGTACTTTGCGAGATGAAGACGGAGGAGTTTTCCAGCAGGGATTTCTGGTGCGAGACGACGACGTGACGGCCTGGAGCCGAGCGCAAACAACACGACCCGAGGAGATTCTCTGATTCCCGCCCTCCCCCGGTTTGTTTCCTGCTCCTGTTCTGTTCTGAAATAGACTTGCGTGGCGTGTTCTCGGCCTCTTAATATTTAATCACTCCACTTAGCGAGACGAGCATCTATTATTCACAAAGAGGTGGTCGCAATTAAGGACTCTGCCAATCAGCGGAGCCCCGAGGGACCCGGGCGTCACCGGGAATCTGCTCGCAGGCCGCGGAGAAGGGGGGGGGATCCGTGAGGATGAAGACTTTAACGCATCTGGTGGCTGAAGATAGAGACTTGTTCAAAGACATGACGTCTGTGTGCGAGAAGCATATGGAAGCAGAAAGAAGCAGCAGGACGGTCTGCAGGGTTTCAAACGGAGCGCTGTCCGGCGCTGCCTCGAGGCTCGTTCCAGGCGTTTGTCACCTTCCTTATTATTCCTCTCATTCATCTGTTGTCGTGAAGAACTGTTCTGAACGATGTCGTGCTTCTAAAGCGCTGCTCGTGGCTAAAAACGGGATTTGAACTTTAGCATTTTGCTCATGGTGGCGAGGCGGCGAGGCCGAACAGAGACGATCAAAAACTCTCCATCAGGAGCGCCGTGACGCTCGTTATGTGGGAACTCCACCCACTTCACAGATCACTGCACGCCTCCAGGTGTTCCACTACAGGTGATTTAAAGAAGTAGAAAGGCTTCAGCGTCCCAGAGCGAGCTGTGTGACGTCTGATAAATGTCCGCGAGTGATGTCACTGGAGTCAGCGCCGTTGAAGACTAAAAGTCTGAAACTGAAACAGACCTCTGTAGCTGCTGCAGGCTACATTAGCCGCTACTAGCATAACACTCCACCACCTCTGACCAAACTCACTGCAATCGTGTTGCATTGTGGGTAATGTAGGCACCTCGTGTAGAACAAAAATCATGATCTCTGGTTCTACTTAGATTTCTTTTGTTTGAAACTGTCCATGCTGAGTTTGATGAGGCGTGCGATGCTAAATCAGTGGAGTTGTGTATTAATGGAAAGCTAACCAGGCGTCTGTCGACCTGCCATGTCGGCGTTTTAGGTTGTTTGGTTGCTCTGGTGACTGCAGCTTACATCCAGTCCAGCTGACGACCTGTGAAGCTGCTGCTGTCCACCTGCTGGTGCCTCACACTGCTCTGCTCATGAAGAGATACTAAAATCAGTAAAATTAGCTCCTGCATCATTTTGTGGTTTCTATGGTTGCTACGGTGACATGGCGAGTCGCTCTGGTTATAATGGAGGTGGCTGCAGCGGCAGCGTCGTGCCGTCCTAAAGTACTGTTCGAGCTTCTCCAAAGCTCCGATTGGCTCGGTTGTTTTTCCCACCGGGGAAGCGATCTGCTGGATTCACGCAGTAAAAACCTGAGCTGTGGGGGCGAACCCGGCTGGGGAGTGATTTACAAAACGTTTTTTTATAAATCAAAGCTTCTGCAGCGGAAACAAGGTGGATTGTTTCAACGTCCGTCCCCCAAAACCAGCACATCAAAAACCGATTTGCTGCATTGTAGATTTTGTCTACTTCAGTCTCCACCTCGTCTGCCTCCTCCAGACGGAGGACAACGATGGAGAGGAGAAAATGTGCCCACTCACCCCCTCTGGGAGCACAGAGTAGTGCACAGAGCGAGATGACGTGATAGAAGGTGAAATAGGAAAAAGGGAAGAGACAGCAGAAGACAGAGTGCAGCGTCCCGCTGTTTGTCCAGGAAGACGTTCATCAGGCGGCTGAGTCAAACCTGCAGCCGTCACTTCACACCTCACACCTCACACTTCACACCTCACACTTCACACTTTACACCTCACACCTCACACTTCACACCTCACACCTCACACTTCACACCTCACACCTCACACCTCACACCTCACACTTCACACCTCACACTTCACACTTCACACCTCACACCTCACACTTCACACCTCACACTTCACACTTTACACCTCACACCTCACACTTCACACCTCACACTTCACACTTCACACCTCACACCTCACACTTCACACTTCACACCTCACAACTCACACTTCACACTTCACACCTCACACCTCAGACCTCACACCGTGATGATTGAATTCATCTCTCAGCTGCACATAAACTGATCATTATGTCATCGCTCAAAGTGTTCAGTGAGCTGAAATTTCTTTAGTAGGAGAACAAAACTCTGAGTTCTGACACCTCTAACAGCAGTTTGTGCTGGAGCCAGCTGCACCAGATGTTCTTCATCACGTTTAAACCTCGTTATCACATCATTAAATTAAAAGGAGCGAGATTAGATGTTGCTAAATATTTACATCTGCTTGCATCCAGGTGTAGCTGCTGCACAACCGACTAACAGAGCTAACGCTAGCTCGCTAAGATGACCTGCTTAGATTGAAGGGGAAAGATTTTCAGTTTTCAGCTCCTCAAACTACTTAAGGTGAATAACATCAGACTAAAGGCCTAAAGAAGGTTGTTAGGCCACATAAACGACGTGTACTTCAAAGGATGCAGTAAAGTTTAATATTATTGGGCCTCTAAAACTTTTATTTTAGTCATTATTTTACAGCTTGTGATGCAACAGTGACTTCCTGTTTACACGGCTGATTTCTTTTGATTGGATGGCGTCACAGATCGATTAAGTCTTTACGAGTTGATACTTTCCTTGAGTTTTAAAGGTGCAGCCCGATTTAGTAAATCACCACTTTTCAAAGAAGAAGAACTTCACACATGAGCATACGATGGTGGTGCAAACCCCACCCTGCCTACAGCTGTGCCTCGTGCCTTGAGCTGAAAGCGAGGGTGCACGGGTGGATACGTCTTTTTGGTGGAGGTGCGACACACAGCGGGAATACGACAGGAGCAGGACTCGCTGTTCTACCCACATTCATCAATGATGCTTCTGTTTTTAACTGCTACAGTCATGACGTGATGCAAACCAGTGCAAACAGGCCAACATCAAATTATTACACCAACAAGAACAACAGCAATAACTTCCTGTTTTCATGTTGTCATATCGAGGTCAGTTGTCCGTTATGTGATCAGAGCTGCAGCAGCTGGGGGGGGGGGGGGGGGGGGGGGGGGGGGGGTTACATCATTCCTTCCAGGGACTGATGATACAACTCTCACCTTTATCAGACTCACCTTTCATCAGACTATATACACACACACACACACACACACACACACACACACACACACCCAATGTGACGTCGACTGGAGAGTGAAATGCTGCAGAGCTGAGGAGGAGAGCGGGAGCAGGTGAACACATGGGAGGGGATGTCATGTGACTGCAAGGCAGGGGGGAGTCGCTGGAAGTGGGAGTGAGACCGAGGGCACCTGGTGGACAGCGAGAGGATGGCAGGCGTGAGGAGAGAGCGTGGGAACGTGAGAGGAAGGAGACAGCTGTGGACGAGTGTGGCTGGACGGAGGGACGGAGGACGCAGGTGGACCCTGTGGCACAGTTCTATGCACACTGTTTCTATGTAGGGATGGAATAGATACATAGATATAGATATAGATAGATAGAGAGCTTATCATAGATCACATAGATCACATAGAATACTGTGAAGATGTTCAGAATTTATAAAATCATGGTAAATTATCAATTTCATGTTGATCACAGAGACACTGTGATAAATGGCCTAAACCACAGTTAGAGTTTGTCTTCTTCATACAGATCGACATACAGATTTAACTGGCTAAAAGCTGCTGTTTCTGTGGCACACACACAAACAAACCTGTTCACTGTGCACTAAACGGACACCAGAGTTTATGGAGTCTGGGCGCTGATCCACACCACAACACAGCAGAGCAGATATCCAACAGCAGGGAGCCAAACAGGCGTCACATTCACAGCCAAGCACTCGGATCCGACATCCAGACTGCCGAGAGGAACCTGAGAGCCGCAGGGAAACCAGCCGAGTCACCTTTCGTCCAGACCGTACTGATCCGCTTCAGTTTTCAGCTCCGCCGCTTCCCCAAACAAGACGGCGTCTCAGTTCAGCGGAGACGCACATTGGCTGGAAGTTAGAGGACATTTTTGAAACAGTCTGGGTAGCCGTCTTACCCAGAGTTCCTCCTGTTTGTGACCTCGGCGACCTTCGTGCTTCTCTGATTCGTTCACAAGCTGCAGGTACAAATCAACACCAGTCAAATGTTTTATCACCCCAAGACGACTGCAGACAGCAGAGGATGTTTATCCTGCGTCTGGGTGAAAGATAGATACACAGATAGATGGTTTATCTTTCCAACGAGCCGGCAGCTCCTCACTTAACCAATCAGACTCTTCCGTGTCCTCCTCACAGCCAATGAGAGCCAACGAGAGCCTGCATTAAGAGGAAGGACCTCATCCTCCTCTTTCCTCTAATGAGCCGTTTGCAAGTTTCATTCATGAGTGATTCAGCGTCAGTGAATTTCTGCAACATGTGACGGAGGAGCCTCCACCCTGCGATGACACCACCCAATCAGAGAGTTTCTGAGCAGAGTGACGCATCTTCTCTCCACATGATCACATCACGTCGTTCTCCTGCTAAACTTTCATTCAAACAAATAAAACTAAGTTCAGAGACTTTATTTCTTTCAATCGGGACTACCGAGCATCATAAAAATAAGTTTGTTAAATGTGTCAGAAACATATTTCATGAACATTTAGCAGCAGGTTCTCGACGTCTACAGTCAGTTAATTCACCGAGAGCGTCACTCTGCTGTGGAACACGATAACAGAGCCTGACCGGGAGTTTAACGTTCCCATTCCACCTGAGCTCACACCGCTCCACGGTGTCAACACACAAACACTGAGACGATCTGTTTCCGTTCCACACCTTCAAAATAAAGCATCAGAACGACGACCGGAACTCGGCTCGGACTTTTTCATAATAAAATACTACTCGACAAACCGGCTGCCAGCAGAAGTGGAAAGTAACTAAGTACATTCACTCAAGTACTGTATTTAAGTACAGATTTTAGGTACTTGTACTTTACTTGAGTATTTCCACTTTCTGCTTTTACTCCACATTTATCTGATAACTTCAGTTAATTTACGGATTCAGATTAATAATACAAAATCTAACCAAGAAATGAATTATTATGTAATATAACGAATACAGTCCAGCAGTAGAATGAATAAAAACTTGACTACAGAGGCCTGATCACTGAAATAACTGAAGACTGATCAGCTCCTTTCTGTTTCAAAGCTTCAGTCAGTTCAGGCTTCAGTCTGTGTGCAGAAACACGACGACAGACACAGACTGGTCAACAAGCTCTAAATCCCTCTGTGGTTTAATCTGAAGGAGAAGATTTAGAAAGATTACGGGTGAAATTGTTTCCTATAAACAGTTTCTCTTGACAGTTAACGTGAGGATTACAGTCGGCCTGTTTTCATGTTAAATCCTCTTATGACACCCTCCTGTAAAAAAACAATATCCACTCCTATTGGACGAGCAGTCCTGACAGCAGGGTTTCACCCCTGCTTCAGGTGACAAACAAACAGAACTTTAATTTGTTAAAAAGTATTCTGCTCGATATGTTATCAACATACTGAGGAAACATTTCTGTTCAAAGCTGGCACATGAGTCGCTCCTCCGGAGCTGTTGGGGGTTCGGTGCCTCCCCCGACCAGATGTATCCTGCCGGTCCAGAGATCAAACCAGCAACCTTCTGAAGGTAAACTTTGATTGCTCCTGCTGCCTGAGATCTCATTCAGGGTGTAAACTCATTCCAGATTACCAGATTACCGTAGACTGTGTGTGAAACTGTCAATACTTCATGTGCAGAGAGTCGAACTGAAGCCACGACTTCCAGGTTCTGCTCCAGAAACCTCATTAACAATCCCGCCGACATTTTCAGTGACACAAGCAACGAAACATCCGGCCATGGACTCTAACAAACAACAGTTCCCATGAGCCCCCAGACCACCACAGGTCAAAGGTCACAGCTCGACCGAGGCGGTGATTCCATGATGAACTCTAACAGAGACTGAAGTTGTGTGAGCGTGTGTTTGCGGTCCAGAAATGCGCTGCAGCGTTAAAGTGTGCTGCTGCTGCTGCTGCTGCAGCTGCTGCTGCTGCACTGAGCTGACTCCTGATGGCACGCAGCGCCGCTGTGGACCCCCGGGCGACTGAAGATGCACTTTGGTAGTTTTGTATCTTTTAGCAAACAGCTGGCTGCAGACAAACAGAGCAGCAGCTGTGTCCCCCCCCGACTCCGACAGAAACCGAGCCCCCCCCGCAGAGCGCCGGCGCTCTCTCTCCACTCCAAACCGTGATGATGGAAGAGTTTTTAGGACCCCGCAGAACTAACTGACTCTCATATTTCTTTGACGGTGCTGTTGGGGGGTGTCCATGACCTTGCTACTGTTCAGACTTCTGGCTTTGGAAGCCCCCTTTCTGTCCTGGACTTTGTTTTGGAACAAAACCTCCAGGCCCCGTGGTGTTCAAATGCTAAACAAAGCCTCGAGCAAACACGTTTCAGCTCCAAACGATAAAAAGCATCATTTTTCAGCCAGGAGAGCAAATGCCAAAGCATCCCCGGTGTTTGGCCCGGCGGCGGGTTTGTTTCAGGCCGACATGAGCGGCACCAGCCGGGAGCAGCACCACAGAGGGGGGGCACATCAGTCGTTATTATCTGCATCCATCAGAGAGCAGCCGCTCTACGACCTGTGAGAGGAAATTAATCACCAGAATAACGAGGCTGCCGTCTCTTCTGCAGCAAACACGAAGAATGACCTGCGAAGCAGAACTTCATCATCGTCTTCATCAATGTGAGAGACACAAAAACCAGCAGCGAGGCTTCAGGCTGCAGGGACGGTCAGGAAGAAGCTCACTTTAAAGTTAATAATGTGTAAAATAAAATACTCTGAATATTCAGGCAGTCATCCCGTGTGATGTGAACGCAGCATCGCTGTACTTATACAGTACAAATACAAATACAAATACTCGAAAGCAAAAGTAGCTTTACCTGCTGGACAGTAGCATGCGGATGACCACAGGTTCACTTCCTGGAAAACTGACGAGTGCTGGTCGGGGTCAGGTGGGTTTTTATGGGTCTGTACTTAAGTACATTTTTAAGGTACTTGTACTTTATACTTTAAAATTCTACCCCACAACATTTATTCAATAACTTTGTTACTTTGCAGCTTTAAATAAATTAGGATGAATAATCAAAGGTTGGGATGAGATTTTATTGATCTCTGGGGGGAAAGATGAGCTCCACATTCACCAGTGAACACATCAACGCACCAGTAGTTTTAATCCAGTGATATTATTCTGAAATGGGTTATTAGGGATAAAATGTAAGTAAGTACTTTTACTTTTGGTACTTTAAGTACATTCTGATGACAATACTTTTTGTATTTTTACTTTACTTAAATATGAATGCGGGACTTTTCCAACCGTGAAGTCTGAACTCTGTGAAACAGAAATCAAACCAGAATCAATCATTTCCAATCAAACTGTTTCCTGAAGTGTTCCTGAGTCCAGGTATTAATCTCTTTATCCAATCACGTGCTGACAAAGTGTTGACCCTCACTCCATCCTCGCTGTGAACCACTGAGCCTTTCAATCATGATGCTATCACCTGTTACCAATCAGCCTGTTTACCTGTGGAATGATCCAAACAGGTGTTCCACATCTTTCCCAGTCTTTAGCTGCTCCTGTTTGAAACGTGTTGCTGCTTCAGATCCAGAATCAGCAGATATTTACAGGAATCACTGAAGCTGATGAGCTCAGAGAGTGAATATATCCTCTGCTCTGTTTATTTTATTGAGTTCTTCTTCCACCACTGACATGAGGTTCAACTCCACCTTCCTGCAGTCACAGTGCCGCCCATGCCCGACCCCACCCCCACCTCCACACCCTCACTTTCCATCTGTCTACACAAAGGACAAACCACTTCCTGGACTGGACACAATCAGGACACGCCCCCCCTTCCTGGGGGTACTGGGCTGAGGCCTTGTGGATGTTTCCTGGTGTCGCAGTGGAAGGAGGCAGTGCACAGTTGTCTGAACTGGACCTCTGCTCTGTTCATTGTCTATTAAAAACCTTAATTATTGTGCGACTGAGTGAATATCCTCCATGTTTAAACAGTAATGTGTCTGGTGGCGGATCACAGAGTCGCATCAGGTCGCTGTCACTTATCGACCAGCCGTCTCCTCTTTGTTGTCCTCCCAGCTGGCAGAGCGTCTCACATCCCGTGAGGAGAGTCTGGCTCTGAAATCATCTTAATGAATCTGATGGTTCTGTTACAGCTTTCAGCCTCACACACATCGCGGGACAAAAATAGAAAGACTTTGTTGTTTCGGTTTGCTCGTTAGATTTTTGGAGTGATTTCAGTGGTTTGCATCAGAGGTTTGAAAGTTCTGCTTCAGAAAAGTTCCCTTCCTTTGTCTTTATTTAGGTCTCCAGCTCTGGTGTCAAACACAATCCGGTGTGATGCGTCTGCTCTGCGCCGCCACACGTCAACCTGCCAATCAAATCACGTGCGCGGTTGCGTGTTGTGTGGTGACACACAAAGGAGGCGTTGGGTTTTTTGGTTTGCTTTAGTTTGTTTAGCGGTTTTCAGTTTCCTAAATGAACAACTCGGCCGTGATGACACCTGATCCAGCTGTCAAAGGATGCATCTCTTTTCTCTGTCCTGCATCCATCCTCTGTCCTCCATCTACTGTTTGCACTCTAATGAAACACACAAGGAGAGATTCAAGAAAAAGATGCAGAGGAAACACGTTTTTAGACAAATGAGACGTGTTTTCTCTCGTCCGAAGCGTTACGAGGAAATTCACTGTTATGTTATTCTGGGATTGTTTCCATTGATGCATTAAGATCAAACCTACATTTAAATATTGCAGCTGATGAAGATTTCAGCTTATTTAACATGGAACTGGGATGTAAACAAGCTCCTTCTTCTCCTTTAGCCCAGAATACACCAGAACATCCTTCACTACAGGAGGTTTAAAGGATGTTTCAGAGGATTTCTGCTTCATGCTACCTGGTTATACTCTGAAGTTATATCTTCCTCCTGTGAATTCTCCTTCAAATCGCTCCTTGTTCTACATTTAAAGCTGGAGGGAAAACGGCTGGAAAAGGAAAAAGGCTGTCAGTTTTTAGATGATGAAGATGATTTATTTACAATCAGACTTAAAGGTCAGGCCTTAAAATATGGACTGATCTGTGCTTGTCTTACAGTGGTGAAGAGGAGACTCAAACCTTCATCACAAACACAGACCTCACTGTTGATGCCTTATTCAGCTTTTTGTATTTTCTGTATTCATGTTACATACCTCCACATTTCTTATGTTCTAATAATGGTAGTAATAACGTTCTTTATACGGCGCCTTTAAAACTGCTGCTACAAAGAGAACTGAGGGGAGGAGAACAGTCAGAATCACCGTCAGGGAAAACAGAGCTGACACATGAACCAGCAGTAAAACAAAGAACAGAGGGAATAATTAAGAAAAAAGATTTAAAAGAGGACAGTGAGAGCTCACTCAGACGTTTGCATGTTCTGGATTCACCTCTCAGTCTCGCTGCAGGCCTCACTGTGAACCAGGACTGCAGGTGTGATGTGATCTGGGGGTGATCCGGGTTGAACATGAGTGTGTGTGTGTTCGTATGTGGTGGGTGAAAGGTGTGTGAACCCCCACCAAAGTGAACGTAAGTAAAACCAGAATCAGTCGTTTCCAGTCAAACTGTGTTTCCTGACACCAGTTTTCTGTGTTTTCCACGTCGTAACGTCTTTTATCCAATCATGTGCTCGCAAAGTTCACAAGTTTAGTGCTACAAAAATACACAGAAAGTACCATCAGAGTACTGATACCTCAGACCTGAAGGGGCTTTTTGTCATTCAGTGCTGTAGTTCTGTCTCAGTGGGTCCTGAGGGGGAGGGATGAACTGTGACACACCTGTGGGATCAAAGTGACTTCAGGTGTGTCAGCGCTGCACTGTGAGGTCCCTCAGCAACACAGAAAGAGTTTTTCTGCTTTACATGAACGATAAAGCCACAGCTTCCACAGAGAGAAGAGTCAGTGCAGAGATTAGTGCTGAAATCAATCAATCAATCAGCTGATCAGAAAATTAACAAGTAACGATTCTGATCATTCATCGAGCGACGTTTACTGGATCCAGCTTCAGGAATATGACGGTTTGCTGGTTTTCTCTGTTTGGATTATCTTTGAGTTTTGGGCTGTTAGTGTTAAACAAGCAGCTGCTTAATTAAAAAATAATGATAATAACTTGACGACCTAAAAACATCATCAAGCTTTTTTTAATACCTTCGCAGCCCCAGCAGAGGTTTGACAGAATCATTTCATTTAGAAGTGATGCATCAAAGAGCCTGAAATGGAAAATGTGCTTAATTGTTTGCAGTTCGAACAGAAACGGAAAGCTTCGTGATCACGATGATGTGATGAAAGGAGCTGATTATGTTTTGGGATGGTTATTCTGAAAGGACTCATCACACGTTCACACATGTGTGTCAAATGCAATGAGCTGCTGTAAATCTCCCTCTGAGAAACCTCGGCGGCTCACTGCTGCACAAATACAGCAAAACATCAAAATAATCCAAACTTTTATTCCACAAACCGCAGATTGAGAGGGAAAAGCCACCGTTCACTGTGATCACTGCTCATATATTCCAGCATCGCAGGTTATAGTCTGGTCCGAGCTCTCACATCACGACTGAACCCCGTTCAGCCGAGACTCAGGCTCCTCAACTGTCCCGGGAAAACTGTTCTTTCACATTCAATGTGCGCCGTCCTGGAACATGATGTCCAGCTCTCAGACGTAGCTCTGCTCAGGGTCCAGGATCACACTGAGAGGTGGTCCCATTCAGTCCAGTTCTGGTGTCACTGTGAGCTCAGCCTCCAGCTCTTCCATCACTGCTAAGCAGCACAGGCATCTCCTCACACAGTGTTAACAGAGAGACTTCAGCTCATTGAAAGCAGCAGAACCAGGAGGAGAGAGCACAAGAGTCCAGTTCCAGCTGCTCTGCCGGTGATTTTAAGGTCCTCCTCCTCGTACACAAAGCCTTTAATGGACTAATCTGCTAAATCCCTCGTTTATTATTTGTCTTCAAGAACACAGTTATCATCTGCTGCTGGTTTATATATAGATGTGTGTGTGTGTGTGTGTGTGTTTGTGTGTGTGTGTGTGTGTGTGTGTAACTGTGCACTTTGTAAAAAAAAATACTTGTAAAACCTTCGTGTCATAATGTAGATGTGGAGCCCTTAGACGATTCACCTGATCTCACACACACACACACACACACACACACACACACACACGTCCTGTTTCCATCACTTTATATTGATTATTATTACCATTATTATCATTCCAGGAGGCTTATCTTTATCTCAACCTGAACCCTGAAGTCTTCAGACTAAAACTGAATCATTTCCATCAGTGAGTTGACTGTGTAAACACTTTCATGTCCCCACAACACAAGTAACACACACACACACACACACACACACACACACACAGCCATGCTCCGCCTCCATTCATAAGTCACCGTGTAATCGTGGCGTCCTGGCTGGCTGCTGGAGACGAATGCTTCCACCCGGAGAGAAAACAAGATTCTGAATCATCCAGCTGGGTGAAAGTGAAACCAATCATTCTGCTTCTTCTCTCCTCCAATCGCGTCTCATCACACTGCGAAGGGAAATGTTGCCGCTGCTGAATCGACGCTTTCTGGGGAATGAGAGAGACTCCATGTCTGCGCTGACGGCGACTCTCAGAGGCTCAGCGCCACAAAGCTAAATATGGTTACGTCCTTCGAACCAGTGGAGCACATTCAGAAAAACAAACCCGACCAGCAGCTGAGAGCAGATTTACTCTTGATGGTTCATACTTTGAAACCGTATGTCAAAGTGAAGCACCTGTACCGCACGCCGCACGCCGCTGGTCTCATCAGGAGCGTGCTAACATGTGCAGCTTACAAACACACACTTTCATTCATTCCTCATGATTCTCTTGTGTTTTTTCTGAACCTGACCTTTAAACTTTTTAATCTTCTTCCTACCTGTTCTCATTTCCAAGTCGTCAAACACTGACGCGTCGCACATCCCTCTGTGTCTATACGGCCATGTTTTTAATTACGTCTCTTCACCTCTGAGAAATAATGTCGGTTTGTTCAGTTTTTGAAATAGCAGAAGTCTACATTACCCATGATGCTCAGCCGCCGTTGCTCTGGAGATGAAGCCAGTCTTCATCTGTCTAATACTCAGTCCTACACCTCCAGACCCACAGACGTGAACCTCACCTGACCCTCCCATTAGACCCCCACAGACACCAGGTTTACTGGTCTCATCTTTCTATCACTTCACATTTTGAGAAAAAACTGATGCAGACCTCACAAAGATCACACCAGATGATCAGGGACGACCTGCTGACGCGTTTCTGTTCCCGTTGCTTCAGCTGACTCTTAAACGACAACGCTGACTTCGTTCTCAGGCCTTATTGGTTAATCTAATCTAATTATTCCCTTCGTGGTTAAACTCTCCTCAGACATCACTGTGAAGAGGCTGACGGTGCAGAAGCTCAGCCCTCCAGGACTCTCAGTCAATCCTCTGATCAAACAATTAGTAAAAACACTTAGGAGGGGAGGAGTGGGACCACGCAGCCGTCCTCAGCATCAATCCGCATTGATTTCACTAATGTGGTTTCTGTGAGGCTGGGGTGACAGAGCCACTCCGCTCTCAGCGCTCATTATGGATGCTAGTTATTGATTGTGGCCAACAACAGACTGAAGGTAGATAATTGAGCAATGAGCCAGGTGAGGCTTCACTTCTCTGTGTGTGAATCACTGCCTGATGGATCTTCTTCCTCTGAGCTCCATTACAACACATGAGTGAGCTTCACACATGTTCCTCCATCACCATGAACACACACACACACACACACACACACACACACACACCGTCCTGCTGCCACAAACACTCACTACAGCACCAACTGTGGATTCATCCGCCGCTGAAAATAGTCCCAACAGACGCTCTATTTCCTCCTGTTTGTGTGATAAAAACTACAGCGAGCAGCTGTTTGAGGAAATTAACTATTTACTGCACATGTGATTGATGTCTTCAGTGGGCCGAGTGGACCGAATAGGAAGTCAGACAATATTCAAAGACAAATGAACCCACTGCGTGTTAGTTGTATTTTTATGGGATGATATGTCTTTATGGTCGGCACCCGAACCCTTTTAAAAATGTGGACACCAAACAACAAGAGCACAGCTGGTACTCACTCTGCTCCAGATGTTTCAGCGTGAGCTCATCTGAACTACTTTATATCCTGTTGGCTGGTTTAATCTGCAGCGATGCATCATATTCTATAAGATCATCACATGTTTGTCCTGTGAGAACCTCGTATCTCAGAAAAACAGCCTGTTTTCAGCTGTGTGACGATGCATTTTCAGCTGATCCAAGAGGCTAAACAGTTTGTTTAGCTGAAGAAGACATGAAGGAAAACTTCATCCTTCACTTTATCACAAACATTCAACATCAACACATCTGGAGATACGAGCTTTTCACTGGACAGGAAGAAATCTGAAAAGTAATGAGTAACTAAAGCTGTAAATGTAGTGGAGTAAAAGGTACTTTGACATACAGGTACAGGTATGTCAAAGCACAGCACTGAAGTAAATGTACCTAATTTAGTGACTTTTGTCTCTTATTAATTATTAATTAGTTCTCTGTTCAATAATCCTCTTGTGTTTATAATACTTTTATTTAAAATGATTTATTTATTCCATAATTATCTCTGTGCTTTATGTCATTCCTTTTTAAATCTGTTCTATGAATACACTGACTGTCAGTGCACTGGAAGCTTTTGGCTCCATGTCACACTGTTGATATTTAATTGAATTTTTAATCATTGGTGGACACGCGGCGCACCTGTGTGAGCAGGTCGCTGTGACGTCACGTGACGTGAGTTGAGGCTCTGTCTCTTTAACAGCAGACATCAGGTCCAGGGCTCGCGCGCTCCGCCCAGCCTGAACCCAAATGCGTCAACTTTTGTTTGTCTGCAGGACTTTGTGTTCGGTCGGTGTGTGTGTGCGGGACGTGGTGAGTAACAGGTTTCCCTGTTTTCATTTGTTCTGCGGGTCTCTGAAGTGCTGCAGAGTGTCGGGAGGAAGAGTTAGAGAGGAAGAGCTGGAGAGAGGAAGTTCATGGCTTTACGGGAGGGAAACTGCGTGAACAGTGCGTTTCAGGCCTGAATGTAGTTTGACAGCAGCGACGTTCAGTCAGCAGTAAAAATGAGCGTTTTGTGAACGCAGTCTGGTGCGTTAGTTCCAGCTCAGGCTGCAGACACGCTGCTGAGTGTTTGACTGAAACACTCTGAAGTTTGTGAAGCGTTTTAATTATTTTAATAAAGATTACAAGACCTCAGATTCACCTGCTGTGAACAAAGAAACTTCTATTTACTTTAACGCTTTCTCTTCCGTCCCGTCCGCTCATTGTTCCGCGCACGCACGCACGCGCACACAGGAAAGGAAAGAGATTTCCTTTCCTGCGCGCGGCCAGTACAGTATCCAGTGGTGGAAGAAGTATTTAGATCCTTACTGAAGTAGAAGTATTAATACAACACTGTGAAAATACTCCACTGCAAGTAAAACTCCTGCAGACAAAACTTTACTGCAGTAAAAGTCAATTAATGAAACAGTATCAAAAGAAAAACTACCTAAAGTATGAGAAGTAAAAGAGTTCATGTTCCTGTCAGTGTTTCTCTATCATGTCTGATGTCTCTGGATTAATATTACTGCTGCATTAATGTTGAATTTTACTGCTGTAGATATTCAGAGTTGATCATTAACTATTAATCTGACATTATCAGACACTGATTTACAGAGAAATTGTCAGCAAAACGCAGTTAAACTGTCAGAAGGAAAAGTACTCATCATACAGTGGACTGTCTGCTGTTTGGGCCTGAACTTCATATATTATTGCATTATTTTCACTGAATAAAAGCAGTATTTTAGCACCTAACTACCCTGGCTAGTGCTTAGTTACATACTTTCTGCCCGGTGGTGGAAAGTAATTAAGTATATTTCCTTTTGGTGGTACTTTGTACTAATACTCCATTACATTTGAGAGGCAAAGTGTTTGAAATGGAGCCTCTGAGAGGACAGAAAACAGTCGCAGCTTCAGTCCCGTCACATCAGAACGAGGCTTTAATGAACTTGAACTCAGCAGTGTCACATGTTCCAGGTCTGAGAAACACGACAAAACAAGAAAACTCTCTCAAACTGAGAACTTTTAGAGCGAACTCTCCATTTTATTCTTGTGTTTTATGTCCATTAATGTGTTCCTGTTTGCACCTGTGCTCTGTGTAGCAGGACGAATCAGATCTGATCTCAGGTCAGCTGTTTTCTGCGTCCCCCCTCAGAGTGAAGATGAATGAGGATGCGTTCGAGGTCCCGGAGAGGACCGAGTACCGCTACCTGGTGCAGGAGGAGGAGGAGGAGGAGGTGCAGTACGTCCGGCACAGACACTACATCAACCCCCTCCTGGTGCTCTCCAGGCGCTGCATCTTCCTCATCTGCCTCGGCGTGCTCGCTCTGCTCTCCCTCGCCACCTACCTGGGCTACGTGGCCCAGACGCTGCCGCCGGGCCTCGCTCAGGTGTCGACGCTCTGCGGAGAGTTCAGAGGACGACACGTGAGTTAAAGTGGCGGAGAGACGGACTCCGCCTTTCTTCATGTACAGTCCATCACCTGCTTTCATATAAGAGCCGGTTCTGACCTCTTTCACTTTAAACCTCCGTTTGTTCAGACGTCTTCTGTCTCTCAGTCCGACTTCGTCCACAGTTTAACTCAACACATCATCTTCTCTGCTTCCTGGTTTTAACCCTCCCTCCTCCATCACTTGTGTATCTAAGTGCTCATTATGCAGGAATGAACACAGCGGAGCTCGTCATTAAAATCTTTTTTGCTGAATATTTAATTTTATCTTAAAGCATCACTTTCAGTTTTCCTCCTGATGTTTCCTGACGTGGTCCTGGTCCTGGTCCTGTTCGTGGATCACTGGTTTACAGGGACACAAAGGCTCTGTTTCATTCTCTCTGCACATTTTATTAGTGGACATTTAGTCGAGTAAGCGTGTTTATTTCTGCTGTGAAGTTCAAGACATTTTAATATGTGATATTTTGGAGTCAGCCTCAAGTGGCCATTTGAGGAACTGCAGCTTTTGCCGCTGCAGCGTTATCTTCATTTTGCAGCCACAAAGGTTTCTGCTTGGGCCTGACAGGAAAAACCAGATATGATATTCAAGTATTTTGCAGGATTGATCCTGTAAATACTGAAATCAATAAGCTTCAGCAGGTTGAAAACAGTTCAACAGATGTGTGTGTGGTTGGTTCAATGTCTCCTTGTTTTGCAGAAGAATGGAGCCTTCTCCTTTAAGGGCATCCCCTACGCTGCTCCGCCCGTCGGTAACCTGCGTTGGGCCCCGCCGGCCGAACCGCTGTGCAGGAGCCAGGTAACCGACGCGGGCCGCTTCCGCAGCATGTGTCCTCAGGTGCGGCCGCTGTCTAGCGACGGGAAGGTGATGGGCCAGGAGGACTGCCTCTTCGTCAACGTGTGGACGCCCACGCTGCAGCCTGACGCCAAGCTGCCCGTCATGGTCTGGATCCATGGAGGGTACCTGCACATGCTCAGTGGAGGAGAGCAGGACTACTCGCCCACAGAGAAGCTCGCCGCCGACACGGGAATGGTTTACGTCAGCTTCAACTACCGACTGAACGCCTTCGGCTTCCTGGCGCTGGAGATGCTGAGAGAAGGTTCTCCAAAAAACACCTCAGGTCAGTCAGTGCAGCGCATGCAGTCTCCGTGCTATCCTGTATATACCTAAACTGGAGCCAGATAATCTAAAAACTGCTGCGAAGTGGAATGAGCAAGCATCAGCAAGTGATGTGAGTGGCTGAGACAGCTGTCAATCAAGCTGATGTGCCTCCAGACGTACCCCTCTTTAAGTCATGGTACCCTTCTTTTTAGACCCCAACCAGTCATTTGTTTCTGCGTTTATAAACCACAACAGATCTGAGCTGCATTTTATGCAACGTTTCCAAAGTCCAAACACAGACTGTGAGCTAAATGCTAACACTAGCATGCTAGCATGCTAACAATGGCTATGCTGCTAACATGGTGACTTTATCAGGGGTGTAATGTTTACTATGTTCACCTTCTTCAGTTTAGAGCTTTAGCATGCTAACATTGGCTATTTAGCATAAGACAGAAAGTACAGCCGAGGTTGATGGGAATCTCATTAGTTCTGCAGGTCGTTAAATAAAGTTTTCGACCTGCTAGAAGATGAGTTACATGAGCGCCCCAGTTCTTCATCCCGAGAGGAACATGAATATCTGAACTGAGCATTCAGTCGATGTGCGAGCTAACGTTGACCTGCTGCTGTCTCAGAGGCGACCAGATAGAAAACTAAAACTGTCCCATTTTCAGACCACGTGCTAACTGTTAGCCACTGGCTAGCACAGACTTCGGTCAAGCTTCATCTGTGCATATGACACCATTTCCTGTTTGTGCAAACAGCAGAGTACACTCACTGCGTAACCAGCGTGTAATGACTGAAGTGAGACTCGGTGAGCGAACAGTTCGTTACTCAGTTAAAAACACACATTAGGAAGTTTTGGCAGCAGTTTTTGTTGTTGTTCAGCTCCAGAAAGCTTTTAACAGCTAACACATCCGACCATTACAGCACACGGTGTTGTGTTCCAGACGTTAGAGCAGGCAGAGTGGCCATTTTCTTGCGAGCTATTTACCACTTGAGGAGGCTCTTGAAGTATTTATAGCGTTTACATTGTGCTGCTGAAACCTGAATAGTCTGCCTTTCCATTAAGATGTGAATCCCTGATGAATGTTAATGTGAGCTGGAGCTCACGCCGTCTCCTCCCTGTGGATGTTTGCATTTTCGCACTCTGTGGGACACAAATTAGCGTGTTGTGAGTCGAGCTGCGTGACGCCTGTTACATAATCCAGATCCGCCCGCCGTGACCTTGATGTGAAATGACCCGTTAAATGAAAGAGTCTCCCGTGGCACGATGGCGTGATGGCAGGGCGCACGAGTCCTCCTCATCTTCCGCTTGTCTAATTTTGAATCCTCCTGATTCTTTGGCCCAGTTCCCCCCTCCCTCAGCTTGAAAACAGTTAAATTTAGTTCGAGCTGCCGGAGCAGCTTCGGCGAGCTGGTTTTGTTTCTGACAGAGAAAATGGGACGCCGGAAACAAGGCCACATCAAAGCAGGCTGCTAATCGATCCCTCCCCGCCCCCCCTCCACAGGGAACTATGGCTTCATGGACCAGATTGCAGCTCTGAAGTGGGTCCAGAGGAACGTCCACGTGTTTGGAGGAGATCCTGGGAAAGTCACCATCTTTGGACAGAGCTCAGGTAACAGCACATGAAACGTGTAACACGGCTGCCATGAAGGTTTTCACGTTTGACTGACTGTCCCACAGCGCAGCTGAGCCGTGGTCAAAGAGGAGACCGACCAATCACTGTGGCCACATGCTAACGAGCCAGTGAGAACAGGGGAACGTCATAATTAAAGTCCATCCTGTGGCAGAGAGGGTTTATTCACAGCACATTTCAAACACAAAGTGCTTTACAGTCCTGAAGGACCAGTCTGAGGTGCTGGACTGCACCTGCAGGGGAAATGTTCTGCTCTTTACGTCTACTGATGTTTAACAGGTTCAGTTACTGAGCAAGTCGAGATTTTCTCAAAACGAAACATGAAGAACTGTTAAAACGTGATGAGAAACAAACTGTCCTACAGCGTATGAAGATGTAGCTCAAACCGCTGAGTCCTCAGTTATTGTTCATTCAACGTGACGTGAAGTTAAATGAGGTTTGAGCTCATTTGTGCCTGTAATATAGAACAAATACTCATCAGATTGATCCATACTGAGAACAATCATTAGCTGATTAATCATCATCATTAAAACTAGCTCCTCCTCCAGTGTTGTAATAATTAGAGTGGATCATTGAGTGCTTTTTCCTCATTATACTTTTGTACTTTTACTTCTTACTGAGTATTTTTACAGTGTGGTTTCAGTGAGGGCAGCGTAGCTCGTTAGCCAGGTGGGGCTAGCTGTTAGCACCAGGCGACGGGAGCCGTTTAGCTCAAACCTGCAGAACAGGCCTTGTCGTTGGTCAGATCGAGGCCGGATCACAAACCACAAACGAACTGCTCTGGGACCGAGACCACTTCCTCTAAAGGGTCTGTGTTCAGACCTGCCTGAACGATCATCACAGAGGAGAGTCTGATTCACCTGGACGAAACAACACCACACTGACGGGGTTATCGTTTCATTGACATGACGAGTCAGAACCGAACCGGTCTGAGTCTTCATCCCGTCCTGAAGTGTTTCCCTGCTGTCCTTCTGTGGAAGGTGGGACATCCGTGTGGACCCTCATGATGTCTCCGCTGGCGAAGGGACTCTTCCACGCGGCGGTGGACATGAGCGGCTCGTACGTCTACAACGCCACGCTAGAGCAGGCCGAGTCCGACAACCTGGCGTTCCTGAAGAAGACGGGCTGCACGGACCCGACCTGCCTCAGACGTCTGTCCGTCAGACAGATCCTGCAGGTAAGACACGTCCTCACTTTCCTCGCAGTTCCACTCGACTCGGAGCGAGTTCGGCTGTAAAATGTATGAACGAGAGCGCGGCAGCTGTTCTCTTTATTATTCCCTTTAACATTTGAGGATTTCATAAAATATCTGAGTCATCTTCGTGATGCAGAGACATCTGATAAACTCTGAAATGGCTCTTCCTCCTGATGGACCATAATGTCACTCCCAGGTATCCGAGCACCTGAATGTTTCTAATTTTACTCTGACAGTTAATGAAGAAGCTGGACGCTAAACTTAATGGATCAAATTTCAATTTTTCACCGTTTCTCTGAAACTCCAGAGGCTGAAATCTGCAGCTGTAATTTCACACCTTCACTCAGAAAGCCCATTAAGATTTATTAAATAAGAGATCCTCTGCAGAGAAGCAGGAGCAGAGAGATTTTAAAGCATGTCTCACCATAACCCCAGGAAGACTTATGAATAATGTATTTTATGAAATGAAATAACATACGAGCCCCGTCAGTGGAAAAGATGAGTCCTGAACTTTTACAAGTGCAGCAGCCATCAAACTCTTTATTACTGTTATTAAGCTTTTAAAATGTCACATTATTTTTCCAGCTGTCACTCAGGTCCACTCCCACAATTTGCACAGAATATTTAGTTTTTGCCGTCTCTTGTTTTTATTCGAATGTTTTTTTTGAGTTTCTCCACGAAACGAGCCGAGAGTGAAATTTACGTCCCAGTTTAGTCTTTATTTTTGTTTAAGTAAAGTATTCCAGACTTCCCTCCACCTGTTAACGAAGTCTGGTGTTATTCTGCTTTTTCTTCTTGTCGACAAACCTCATGAAACCAAACCGGCAGTGAATGTACACTCACCGGCCACTTTATTAGGTACACCTGTCCAACTGCTCGTTAACACAAATTTCTAATCAGCCAATCACATGACAACTCAATGCATTTAGGCATGTAGACATGGTTCAGACGATCTGCGGCAGTTCAAACTGAGCATCAGAATGGAGAAGAAAGGTGGTTTAAGTGACTGTGAACGTGGCGTGGTTGTTGGTGCCAGACGGGCTGCTCTGAGTATTTCAGAAACTGCTGATCTGGGATTTTCACACACAACCATCTCCAGGGTTTACAGAGAACGGTCCGGAAAAGAGAAAATATCTGGTGAGCGGCAGTTCTGTGGGTGAAAATGCCTTGTTGATGCCAGAGGTCAGAGGAGAAGGGCCAGACTGGTTCGAGCTGACAGAAAGGCAACAGTAACTGAAATAACCACTCATTACAGCCGAGGTCTGCAGAAGAGCATCTCTGAACACACAACACGTCCAACCTTGAGACAAACAGGCTACAGCAGCAGAAGACCACGCCGCTAACACTCCTGTCAGCTAAGAACAGGAAACTGAGGCTACAGTTCACACAGGCTCACCAAAACTGGACAATAGAAGATTGAAAAACGTTGCCTGGTCTGATGAGTCTCGATTTCTGCTGTGACAGTCAGATGGTAGGGTCAACAACATGAAAGCTTGGATCCATCCTGCCTCGTATCAACGGTTCAGGCTGGCGGTGGTGGTGGTTTGATGGTGTGGGGGATATTTTCTTGACACACTTTGGGCCCCTTAGTACCAACTGTGCATCGTTTCAATGCCACAGCCTCAATCAACATGTTCCTTCATCACCATGAACACACACACACACACACACACACACCGTTCTGCTGCCACAAACACTCACTACAGCACCAACTGTGGATTAATCCGCCGCTAAAAATAGTCCCAACAGAAGCTCTATTTCCTGCTGTTTGTGTGATAAAGCTACAGCGAGCAGCTGTAAAACTGTGTTTGTGACGTGACCAATGGGCTGCAAGTTCTATCTTCATCATCTTCATCCTGATGAAGCAGGTGAAGCTCTATGAAGGAAGTTAGCTGCAGTCACGTGACCAACTGAGAAACGACTAGAAACACTGACGAGCTGAAAAACAAAATGAGTTTGAGAAGAGTGAAAAAAAGTTTGAATTTGTTCCATTATTTGTTTTAATGTCATTTAAATTATTATTTATTGATGTAACCTTTAACTAACCTCAAATTACAACCACAAAAACTAAAAAACCCACAAGAAGAGACAAAGAGAGGCTTTTAAAGTGATCACGTGTTGATAATAATTGTACCAGACGCGTTCCTGCACATCTGTAGGAGTAACGGCCAAACAAAGACGAGATGAAGAAACACATCAAACTGTTTTTTCTTCTCTCTGCACATTTAATCCAGAACTCTTGATATCGTGACGGGGGTCCCTTTGTCTCCTCAGGCCGTCCCGTGGCAGGAGTACCCGTCCTGGGCCGCGGACGACCTGACGGACCTCCCCGTCAGAGGGCGCTTCGTCGGCCCGGTCGCGGTGGTGGACGGATACGTCCTCGAAGCTCCGCCGTTCGAGGTGTGGGAGAAGAAAGGAGACCACAGCGACGTCCCCTTTGTCATCGGGACGACAGAGCAGGAAGCTGACTTCAGGTGAGAGCTCACCTGGTCCAGCCTCACCTGTGTCAGCTGTTACTGAGATCAAACCGTCCTCATCCTCTGCATTTCCTCTGCAGCCCCCCGGCTGAAAACATCTCCATGTGGACGTGGGGGGACAGCCAGTGGTTTGTAACAGGTAACAGCAGGTCTGAAGTGTTGGGTTGATTGTTCTCTCTTCCTGCGCAACACGTTCATATTTTCAATGATTCATCTGGAACTCGTAGAATTAACCAGCAAACATTAATTAAAGAAGAGAAGAAAAAGACGCTCGATGTTGAGCTCACAGTCCCAGATCACGTAAAACTGTGCAGAACCTGTTCGCAACAAGTCCAACTTGTTAGCATGTTATGCGAGCTGATGTGCACAGAAAGCTGCTGAATATTTAAAGAACAGCCTCTGGACTAGTTTGTGAGACTGCCGTTAGCTAAGGGAGCAGTTTCTGCTGTTCAGAGAAAAGAACAGGTCTTCAGAGTCGTTCAGTTTAAAGAAAAATGGACGAGGTGGTCGGACGTAGACGCTCTCCTGTCAAACATGGAGGCGTTTCTGCACAGCTGCGATTAGTCGCGTGGTGAATATTTAACTGCATATTTGGACGATTCTGTCTGCACTTCTGTCACGTCTCTGCTCCACACAGATAAACTTCAGTCCTTCAGCGAGAGTCTCCCCAAAGAGGCGCTGGAGCTGTATCCGAGCTCCGCCCCCTGCCCCACCACAGACCGCTGTCCAGAGAGGACCTACACCACCATGGTGTCCGACATCAGGGTCACCTGTCCCAACAACGACCTGGCCTGGAGGGCTGCAGGTAAACTCGTGAAACGCTCTCACACGACTGCCCCCCGTGAAGCGCTTTAAATCTGTGACCAGCGGTGAAGTGAAGACCGGCAGGGTCCAGGTTCAGGACCGGGACAGATGAGCCCAAAAATGAGCCTTAACTCACTGCGCAGCCGCTTTAGAGGAGCCGGTGGACTTTTCACCAAACACTTTTCCTTCGCCTTAATGCTCATTTTTCTCCACGGGGAACCTTTAACTGATAACATTTGGACAACAGACAGTGTTTCACGTGTTCTGACCTGACAAAGAGAACATCCAGCAGACACACAGCAGCACTTTCATCCCATTAAGCCCAATATTTCCTCTGCTTTCAGCTGTTTAGCAGCTCCCCAGCTGGTCTCCACCTGTCTGCTGCTTCATTAGATGAGTTTGATGAAAACATCATCAGGAAATAGAACCAAAACTTTGACCTGAGAGGCTGAAAAGCTCCGTGAAACTGTTTAACTGTCTGTTTTAGATCTGCAGTTAATGTCCAGACTTTCTTTGATTTTAAACAAACCGTGAGCTCGTAGCTAAATGTGTTCAAAGCAAATCTAACAGAGAGTCAGAGTGGAAGTCAGGGGTCAGAGTGGTGCAAGAACAGCAGTGATGTGTGTGTTCATCACAGGCTGATGGATCTTCTCCTCTGAGCCGCAGAGCTCCATTAAAACACGTCACACACACACACACACACACACCGTTCTGCTGCCACAAACACTCACTACACCAACTGTGGATCCATCCGCCGCTGAAAATAGTCCCAAACAGTCTACATCTTCAGTGGGAACCAATGAGCTTGGAGCTGAGAACACAGACAGGAAGTCAGAGACGGATGACGTTGTTGTTTAGTCTTTAATGGGATTCATTAGAGTTTAAAAAGACTCGCCCTCTAAGAACTTCGTCTGGTGTGGTCTGTAAATATTTGGCGTTTGAAACAGCTGATGAACACTGGACGGACTCGAGGACTCGTTCTTGTGAGATTATAAAAGATCATATGAGAACGAGCAGGTGTGAAAACTGAAGTCCTGATCCTGCAGGTATGTACCAAACCTCTTCAGTGTTATATTTTGCCTAAAGCCTCTTCCTGTCTGCAGCGGCTCTGACCAGTCCCGTGTATCGATACGTGGTGACGCACACGCCGTCGGGACCCGTCAACACGTCCGGCGACCTGCTGCCGTTCCCCAGCCGCTTCTCCTTCCACTGCCTGGACGTCGTGTCGTTCTTCGGGGGGCTGGAGTCCGTCCTGGGGAAACCTCTGTCCGACGGAGACAAGAACTTCCAGGATCTCGTCACACGCCACCTCGTCACCTTCGCCAAAACAGGTGAACACGCTTCCTGCCTCTGGTGTTCTCTTCCCTGCTTGTTGTGGACTCAAACACTCGTGTAGCTGTAAAGTGTAATTAGTGTTTTAGGTGTGATCAGTGTGTTTGATGTTTGAAAACAACACACCGGCCACCAGCAGGGGTCAGTAGAGGTCCAGACTGGTTTTCTCATTATGTGTAAAGGTTCTTTTGGATCACAACACACATGTGATATTTTGTGCAGATCTTGAAAATAAAGCCTCAAATAACAACTGATGACCCTCCTCTTCCTCTTCCTCCAGGTAAGATGGAGGATGAATGGCCAGAATACCCAGCAGCCACCGCTCTCCTGTCCGACAGGCTGTCGGTGGTCCAGAACTACTCGGCGGTCCGGTGTCAGCTCTGGAAGGAGAACGGCCTGTACGCCTACGCCTGGACGAACTGAAGCTGCTCGGCTCTTCGTCGGCAGACTTTATTTCAGCCGCAGCTTCGTCACGCCGTCGTGACGTCACGCCGCTCAGATCCTGCAGCAGCCATTTGAAAACACAGCGTGAGTGGAACATCTCGTCGGTTTGAAGATCTCTGCTTCATTTTATTGTTTCACACCGTCTCACTTTCCCTCCCGTGGATCAGTCTCATGATGTGGCTGCTTTCAGTCCAGAACCGCGTCCATAATCCAGTTTTCCTTGATCTGCTCTTTATTCAAGAATAGAAAAAAAAAAAACATCATCTGCAGTTTGTCTTCACCCCACTGGAGGATGGTGAGGAAGTGTCTTTGTTTTGTCATGTGTGCTGGAGGTCAGTCAGTCAGACTGGAGTCCGTCCTGGAGGCTGAAGTCAGCTCAGCGTCTTCGAGCCGGTGTTGGATTAAAGAAGATTACTGAGCTGAGTGTGACGAGACTGTGAGACTGAACGTTTCCCAGCAGGCCCATCAGAGCTCACACAGGCAGTCCGGGACTGTGGGGGGTCCTGGTGGACTCGGTGGACCCCAGATGTCCCCTGAATGTGTTTTACTGTTCATTTAAAATATCAGTATTTCACTCACATGTTTTCTTTGAGCGCGAAGGTTCAGTTTTTGCATCATGAGTTTTTTCCTGACTTTTCAGCCACGTCTCTGGTCTGTTGTTTGCTTGGTTGTCACGGTGACAGAGATGCTGGAAGGCCGCGAGACGTGACTGAAACCTTGGTGCGGAGACACAGTCTGTCTTTGTTTCTCTATTTTCTGAAAGTTTGAGCAGAAAGAAGCAGTAACGTTCCTCCTTCACAGACTCTGGATCAGTGCTTCCCAACCTTCCTCCTTCATGACCCCTCTTTCTATCATCAGTGAGCGGACCACCCCTGACTAAACCTGTTTTATGGATATTCATTTTAAATTCAGTGCATAATAATAACAGGACAGAACAGCTGATAAACTGTACAGTTAACTGGCGGGGGGCACGCCGTAACTGCAGGAGGTTTGGGTCAAACCCGCCATTATTATTTCCTGTCTAATGTATTAATCATACACACTGAACAGGTTTCTCCTCCCTGACGCTCGACCGTCATCTTTAACTGCTGCTGGTTGAATTCAGGACGAGCTGAAGCCTCTGTGAATACAGGGGGGGTTCAGGTCTTCACTGAGTTCAATTCTTCAACAATAAACCTTAAAGGAAACTTCATTCAGTTTCCTTCACAGAAATGAATGAAGCACCTCCAGGAGGGACGCAGCTGTGGAGAAGTCACATAACAAGAAAAATAAAAATTTGCTGTATCGATGTGAATATTTGGTCAGTAAGTTCTGAACTTTCACGAGTGAATGTGAGGACCTCAGGCTTCTCTGGTGAAGTTGAGGCGGTGCAGGACGCTGTGACGCAGCCACTTCCTGTGGACGCGGCCACTTCCTGTGGACGCCGGTGGCTTCAGGTCTCTGAGGGAAACGGAGTCACGTGTCAGCTGAGATTCTGAATTCAGGGAGATATGACACATGCAGCTCGATGTTTGGCGTATTAACGTCGGTGTGAATGTGGCGCTCAGTCACAGGCGTTCGTTTCGTGAACCTGTGCAGCCCTGCTGTTTGCACTGAGTCATAACCTCCACGCTTGGCTGCTGCTTCTTTCCTGTAAGCTTGTTTTATTACGTGTGTGTTTGATTGCAGTCGCAGGTTGAACAGCATCACGTGTTTCTGTTTGATCAGATGTTTATGAAGCTGTTTCCAGCTAACACAGGTTTGATCTACAGATTTGTACCCGACGTCGTGTCTTTTGTACGGTTTGCAGACATTATGCTTGACTTGTGCTGCGACATCGTGCTGCATCGTGTGTTGATGCAGTGAGATTTGATCACTTTCTATATGTTCAATAAACATGCACATCACATGAACTCCTGTTGGTCGCTCAGGTTGTTTCTCAGAATACGATGCTTCTATATATAGTTTGATTAGTGCTTCATGTCAGAGGAAGAACAACACAGTAATGAATGCAGTGAACACACACACAGCCCACATGACTGAAGGTGAAAACACTAATTCAGCGGTTTATTAGACTGTTGCATTAGCAACATGTTAGCTGCCGACAGCTATTATAGTATAGTGGCTAGCATGGTTAGCAGTTAAAAAAGGATCACCTGCTGATCCTTTTTTTTTTAACATAAACTCACCTGAAAACAGCACAAAGTCAATATATTTACTGTCTGAGCTCATCAGCTTTAGTGATTTCTGTAAATATCTGCTGATTCTGGATCTGATGCAGCAACACGTTTCAAACACGTTGTGACAGGAGCAGCTAAAGACTGGGAAAGATGTGGAACGCTCCAAAAACACCTGGTTGGATCATTCCACAGGTGAACAGGCTGATTGGTAACAGGTGAGAGCATCATGATTGAAAGGCTCAGTGGTTCACAGCGAGGATGGAGCGAGGGTCAACACTTTGTGAACACGTGATTGGATGAAGCAGATTAATACCTGGACTCTTCAGGAAACTCAGTTTGTTTGAGAATGATCGATTCAGTTTTTATTAATTTTAAAAAGACTTTTGGATCTGGGCTGACGCAGGAAACTAAACTCTACTAAATCACAAAAAGAGAAAATGTTCCACCAGGAGCAGCTCAGAGATGAAGTGAAACTGTGGCTCTGGAGCTGTGCACCAGTGGTTGCTGCTAGCAACAGAAGAAGACGGAAGAACGGTTTCTTTTTAAGCTAACTGAGAGGAACGCAGGAAAAGTTTAAACAGCCACTTTAAATACCAAATGAATAATTCCTCCAGCAAAGACTGGAGTTTAGTGAAGGTCAGACTTTGAGTGTTAGTCCTTCATCATTTATAACATTTGTTACTTAAAGATGTTGAAAAACTAAACTTCAGTGGCTTCAATAAGGGATGTGAAGGGGTCTGGATTTTCTAAAAGGAGTCTAGGCGAATTTCAGACTTAATAAAGTAATCTCAAACCTGAGCGCTGAAGGCCATCAGACTGGTTCCCTGCAGTCTGCTTCATCCTGAGGAAGACCTCAATCTACGTCTACATCACATTCTGCTCCACTAATGAGATTCAGAATAAGGAAAATATTCATCTTTGCTTATATTTGATGACTGCAGTTATATGGAAGGTTACTATTATTAATGCAAAATGTAATCTACAAATAAATTATATTAGATTAAGATCACACTTTATTGATCCTGAGGGGAAAATTCACAACCTTCCCAGATTATATCCAGACATGAAAGTGGTGAACACATGAATCATCATATCTCAAAGTTCAAATTGCAAAGTCTGAAAGCGTAACCTGATTTCTGTTCCACATTTTTTCTTATTTCCCATCCTGTTCATCAAAATACAGAAATAAAGATTTAAAAACTTCCCAAAAGTGGAAGCTTCAGTGTTCATTATGGAAACAGTACAAAATGAAAAATAAAATAAAAAAGATGGAAATTTAAACGTCTACAATTCCATGATACTACTACTACTACTACTACTACTACTACTACTACTACTTTCATACAAGAAGTGCAGCTCAGAGTTTTCCTGTCAGAGCTGAAACTCTTCTTCACTTCATCATTTGACTTTTACATTTTTCAGGTATTTGTCTTCTTGCGCTGCCTCTGTGTGTCCAGCAGATGGCAGCAGGAGAAAGCCCTGGTGTGTGTGTGTGTGTGTGTGTGTGTGTGTGTGTGTGTGTGTGTGTGTGTGTGTCTCCCTCCCTCTCGGAGGTTCTGTGTCTTTAAGGCCGGGTCTCACGGCTCACACACGGCTGTCTGGTGCCACGCTGCGGCGCCTGCTCAGTGCGCCTCCGCCGCCGCTGCTCGGATCCCGGACCAGGAGCTCCTCCGTCCGTACGTCTGCTGCGCCCTGTGTGTGTGTGCGCGCGTGTCAGACTGATGGTAACCTATGGATTGACGGAGGGAGGCTATTGTTGTCAGCCCGGTGGTTTGTTCACCGGAGAATGCCCAGAGGAGCCGGAGCCGTGTTCCTGCACGGATAGCGCAGAAATACAGCCGAGAAACACGGTAATTACACTCTTATTTATTCCCGTTTTCTGCCCGTTTTCCTGCTTTTGTTTTTATTCTCATTAGGATAAAAGGATCTCGCGTGAGGCTGTAGCCCGTGTCAAATCACCGCGGCTCATCCTGCCGGAGGCTGTGGGTTTGTTTACCATCACTGAAGACCACTTTGAGCTGGCAGAAAGGTCCAGATGTGAGTGAAATGTGTCTGAACCGCCATCAGACCGGACCAGCATCCTCCAGCCATCACCGCCTGGCTGTGCGTGTCCCTGTGAGGGGAGCCGTGAAGGCAGCAGCGGCGTTCAGGCCTGCTGGGAGCTCCGAGCTGCTGCAGTAACACACTGGAGTTCATGAACACTGTTTCTAACAGCTAAACCCGACAACCACGGATCAGAGCCAAGAGGCTCACTGCTGATGCTGCTACTGATGATGATGATGATGATGATGATGGTGATGCGGTTTGTAGATGAGCTCAGTTTCAGCTGTAAAGACCATCAGATGTGTCTGAGTGTGCGAACGGTTAAACATGCGCTGTTGAATTAATCAAATAGAGGACTCAGCCAGTTATATCTATACACACAAGTTTCAGGTGGTCTTTATCATCATTCTGAATGAATCATCATAGTAAGAAAAGCAGGTTTACTGGTGCTTATGTGAACTAACCTTCACAGATTATTAGAAAATTAGGCCTGAAACAAATGATTATCACATTGATCCTCACAAGAAAAAAGCAGTAGTTGTTCCCAGACCCGTCGTCTTTAAATCACTCGTTTTGTCCAGTTTAAAAGAGTTTAAAGCCCAAAGATCTTCAGTCCAGCCTCAGATGTCTGAGAAGCTGGAAGCAGAGACCTGTGTGGTGGTGAACTGAGGGTTTGTGTCCTCTGTGTTAAACAAATCAACGCTGCACTGGTTTGTTTCTCATGTGAATTTAAAAGACAGAAACCCTGATTTAAGATAAGATAAGATAAGATACACTTTATTAATCCCCAGCTGGGGAAATTCAGTTGTTGTTGTTCATCTTCAAATCAGCAGTTGGACCAGAAACCAGAAAACTGCTTGTTTTTACTTTTATTGGTTTGATTTATTGATATTTCTGCTCACACTGAAGCTCTACAGAGCATCCTTACTGGCTGTGCTTGGGATGGATGGATGAATGAATCCATCAATGGATGGATGGATGAATGAATCCATTGATGGATGGATGGATGATGAATCCATGGATGGATGGATGGATGAGTAATGAATGGATGGATGGATGATGATGAATAATGGATGGATGAGTAATGAATGGATGGGTGGATGATGGATGGATGGGTGGATGGATGGATGGATGATAAATGATGGATGGATGAGTGATGAATGGATGGGTGGATGATGGATGGATGGATGGATGAGTGATGAATGAATGGGTGGATGATAAATGATGGATGGGTGGGGGGATGATTGATGGATGGGTGGATGGATGGATGGATGATGGATGGATGGGTTGATGATGGGTGGATGGATGGGTGATGGGTGGATGGGTTGATGATGGGTGGATGGATGGGTTGATGATGGGTGGATGGATGGGTGATGGGTGGATGGGTTGATGATGGGTGGATGGATGGGTAGATGATGGATGGATTCATGGATGAATGGATGGGTGATGAATAGATGGATGGATGGGTGGATGATGGATGGGTGATGGATGGATGGATGGGTTGATGATGGATAGATGATGAATGATGGATGGGTGGGGGGATGATGGATGGATGGGTGGGTGGATGGGTAGATGATGGATTGATGGATGGATGAATGGGTGGGGGGATGGGTGATGGATGGATGAGTGAATGGATGGATGATTGATGGATGGATGGGTGGATGGATGGATTGATGGATGGATGAATGGGTGGATGGATGGGTGGGTGGATGGGTAGATGATGGATGAGTAAATGGATGGATGGGTGGATGGTGGATGGATGGGTGGGGGGATGGCTGATGAATAGATGGATGGGTGGGGGGATGGATGATGAATGGATGGATGCATGAATGAATCCATCAATGGATGGATAGATGAGTAAATGGATGGATGTGAAGACCTTTGCTAAGGCGGGGGTTTGGGTTTTTCCATCAGTTGTAGCTTGAATTCACAGACGTAAAAAACAAAAACCGTCCCATCTCCGCCCAAAAACAAACGTCCGACTCAAAGCCACACCCCAAGTCTCCGCTCTGCTTTAATGAAGGTGGAGCTGCTTCATATAAAACACGCAGCGTCTTCAGGACATGTCCATCAGTCAGGTACGGTCCAGAGCTGCCGTCCAGTCTCTCTGCTCTTCCCCAGTTTGGGCCTCCACCCTTCAGACTGGGACTCCTGCCAGAGCTCCTCTGTGATTTAATGCGCTGACCGCATGCAGCCGCGGCCGCACGCTGCAGACGACAGCTCATATTTAAAGCTTCTGTAAGCTTTAACCTTTGCTCATGAACCTCCGCAGGCCGCTGATCTGAAGACAGATTTCACTTTCTGCTTTTTAAACACTTTTCCTCAAACTTACAATGCATCAAATCTCAGCTGACGGGACCGAAACCGAGTCAGTATCTCCAGTATCTGTGTGAAAAATGTCAGGATCCAGACGTTTGAGGTCTTCAGTGACTCGTAGACACTCTGACACACGTTAGAGGCAAAATGTTGTCAACTTAAGTCCCTGAATCGCAGAAGCATTTTGACCATGATGGAAACACTAAAACAAGAGTTATCGGCTCCAAGAGGGACACGAGGGTCTGCCTTTAAATGAAGAACCAAAAAAAACATCCTGGATGAAAAGTACAGTTTTTAAGATCCTGCATCATTAACTCGATTACAGCTGCAATGATGAGTCAATTCACAACAAAGGAAATCCAGCTGTTTTTTGGTTGCTTAGAAGATGATTTGTTGCTGCCTTTAATAAACAGAAAGCTCTTCTGTCGGGACCCTCGGAGCCTGTAAATCTGTTTGCCTGATTGATCACTTCACTGTGATAGAAGCGAGAAGTTCAGCCACATCTAAGGACCTTTTCTACTGTGGTCTGGATCAGGATATGCACTTTGAATCCCAACAGGGACTGTGACCGACTTTCTGTAAAGACAATGAATCAACAACAACACTCTGAGGTTCCAGCGTCTCAGAGGAGCGTTTGCTGCTTTTCTCTGTTTTATGTCCATGTGAACTGAAAATCTTTGGGTTTCGAGCTGTTGGTCGGACCAAAACAAGACGTCGCCTTAAGCTCTGGGAACTTCTGACTTTTTAAAAGCTTAACCGAAGAATGATCCGCAGCAGGGATGCACGATGATATCACCACGTCATTAGTATCAGCTGGTAACGGCTACATGAATATTTCTGCAGCTTTGACAGGCTGATACGATGATGCTTTATTTATGTGCCTGTAACACAAGTGTGTCTGTGGTGTGGAGGCTTTTCCAAGTGCAGGAGACAGATAGCAGGCCTGCTATTTGCAGTGACTGCCCATGCATGGAGGGACCAAATCACCTCCCTTTCAAACAGAAGCAGCACTTTTCTTATTTTCCACTGAGCGTGTAGACTTTGAAGAGCATTGTAGTTTATCACAACGCTTGATGCTCTCTGCAGTTTGGTAGAAAGAACATGTGCATTTATCAGAATCTGCATCAGCAATTGACCAAAAGGAGCTGAAGGATATCAGCAGTGGATCGATCAATAATGAAAAGAATCGTCATCACAGGGACAGATGATATTTGATGTGGAAATAATAAAGAAGGACTGAGCTGGTGATGAAGCTGCAGTAGAAGCCTCATCATCCTCACTTAGCTCTTTCTGTGTCACTGACCGTCTGAGACAGGAGCTCCGTCCTCCACCTTACTGAATTATTCAGCCCACATTCAGACTCACAATCCGGGACAAAGCGCTGAGCTGCAGGTGAGCGCTGACGATCAGGACAGAAAGGTGGTGTCGATGAAAACCTGCGGAACGCCTCCACATTCAGAGCTTCAGCAACGAAACACAGGCTACGTGTCCAAAATGAGAGGACGGCGTGAAGTGATGCAGAATGATGCTAATGCTAATGCTAAAACCAGTTGCATCGACCTTCTGTCCATCATTCTCATCCTGAACCTCGTGGACTGCCAGCGGCTCGTTTCTAAAACATGAGAACGATCCATCACAGAGCTACGACTCCCCCAATATTCACGGCACAATCTGACAGTGGACAGCGTGACAGACTGAGGCTGAGACCCTGCCTGTGGTCTCTCATGGTCGGACGTGGTGATCAGTTGTTGTGTGATCATTGTTTTGTGTGATTAATTATCCGAATCATCATTGGTTTCTGGGATTAGAGGAGAAGCCTGGACGCTTGTTAGTGTTGATAACCAAAGTTTATTGAGTTGAGTCATTGCCAGAGGAGTTAACATCCACGTCTTTGTGGGACCTCGCTGCTCCACTTTCATGCTTTTGGGTAACAGACCATGCAGATTAGAAATGAACCCATCGAACTCGCAGCTCTTTGTTCCTGCTTTGGAATTAACAGACTTTCATTGAATAATCCACCTTTGGAGATATTCCTAATCCAGATGGCCTGCGTGTCCTGTTGCGTGTACAGATTACCCCCCCCCGGGTGCCGCTGGTGTGGATCTGAAGGATTAGTACCCTCGCTGCTTTGTTTGGGGATGATTTCTTACCTCAGCGTGCCTCGCTGTGGACCGTCCTGCACTGTACGTCCAGTGTTTTACACAGCCAGTGTCTCGCTGGTGGACAGTTGTGGTCCCCCGTGGCCTCTGTAAATTCTGGGATGCATTTGTTAACTGAAGTACAAGCAGACGAGCTGTTAGAAGTCTCCTCAGCACAATCTGCTTTCCTGTCGCAGCTTCCTAGTGTGAGGCAGATATCATGTAGGAGGCTGGTGGGTGGTGGCGGAGGTGGTGCAGGCAACAGTCAGATGAACACTGGCTGGTTGATTGTTCCCAGGGGGGGTTATATTACTGCAGCCTGCAGCAGACACAGCTCTGCAGCTCAGCTCTCTCATATTACTGCTGTCAGACTGTCTGATGGACAAACCTGCAGGACGCTGCCCACGCAGAACCTGGTCCTGGACCTCTGAGTCCACCAGACCGCATCTCAGATTTTACTGCAGAAAGGTCTGATGTTTGTCCTGGTTCAAGACTAAACTAGTCGTTAAATGATCACCTGACTCCTGACCCAGCTGCCATATTTCAGATTAAACCCAGAGCCGAAACGGTTTCTATTAAAATCTTCATTAGAAAACACTCAGACTGAGAAGGCAGACATCCAGAACGAGCTGAACTGAGTCGACCTGTGTGGACATCCACAAGCAGAATCAGATAAACAGACGTGTACTAGCGGCCCACAACAGCACTGTGAATGCATCACACTACTTTCTTTCTTCACGTCGGCATCGTGCTGCAGTGTGAAGGTGTTTCCATTCATTTTAAACCGTCTGTGGACTCTGATCACAAACTGTGTCATCAGCGAGTTTGATGTCTTTGTGGCGAACAGACGAAATAAAGATGAAAAGTCTTTAAAAAATGGTGCACGGCCAGACTGCCACTGACTGCTAATGGTTTATTAAACACACTACGAATAACCCACAGTATTTATGGATATATATTTTCTAGCTAGCTATGAGTTAGCCACAAAGCAGTGAAAACTGTTGTGTGGATTATTTTAAACTGACAAACTGGGACACCGTTGACATGTCGTCATGGTGTCGCAGCATCATCTCACAGCCGCTGTAAATGTCACCAGGTATCACTCCAGGTACGCTTGGATGAGTTGAGCCTTCTGATTTTCTGCCACTGTGTTTTATGTAAAGATATCTTACACTTCAAGCACAAAGTGCATCAAATACAACTGTGTTTGTTCTGTGATGAAGTCACGCCAGCTCGGCCTGTCGCCCCCCCCGGCCCACAGTCACCCACGGCGAAGTGCGCTCTCGTTTTTGACTCATCTTTGTTGTTGTGCTGCTCTTCCTCTTCTCTCCAGCTCATACAGCTCTTGCTCTCCTCTCTGTGCAGATATTGACATGAAGAAAGACATTGAGACTCTAATAGCAGAGGAACGTGCTGACATCATCCTAAAATATGCTACGGTGAGTTTGTGCTTCCAACACATCCGGGACAACAGTCCCAGCGTCCTTTATGATGGATCACCGATGGGTTTCGACCAGCACGCTGTGCAACATTAGCATGCTACAGGTGGTATATCCAGTTCAATGAACTGTAAGAGGACTGATTTTCATCTTTAATGTTATTGTGAAGGATTGATTTAAATAAATGTCTTGTGTTCCAGCTGTAGCTGCAGATTGTTCAGGATATTTGGTTGAGTGAAAACATTTGGCGTCAGCAGCACTACAGGCTACGGACGATTAGCTGCATCATCTCATTCTGTGTTGTGTGCTTTTATTCTGTATTCAGGCACGCCGACAAGGACGAAAGCGTGAATTCAAATGTGTGTTGTGTGTTTTGTGTGTGTGTGTGTGTGTGTGTATGTGTGTGTGTGTGTGGGTGGATGTGAGCATGTTGCCAAGGTGCATTAATAACACGTTGTGTAATAATATGCTTGTGCCTGTGATTTGATGACCAGATGAAACTGAAACTAAAATCTGCCATAAGAAACATTCCAGTGATTAATAACTCAAACTAAAAGGAGACGATGAGTTCTGCCTCCTTTCAGTTTTCAGCCACTGACTCTTGAATGAACTGCGCTTAAACGATCAATGAATTTGAACACCTGACGCCTCCTGTGTGCAGACCCAAGCACGTCACCCTGTTTTCAGATATGAGCGTGGATGCACGCGGTATTTCTCTTTGAGGTTAAACTGCATGTTGAGATGGATGTTTTTTGTCCGACGGTGTGTTGAGATCATTCCCAGATGTTTTGTCAGAATCAAACGTTATCAAATGTCAAAATGAAAGCTGTGATGGCGGCAGAAGCTCCTTCACGCTGTCCGTCGACTAGAAACAACGAGCGACTTTTCTAGAAGCTGGAGAGGTGAAAGTGCTGATGCAGAGTTGAACAGACGGTGACAGCCAGAGGTTAATTTTAGCTCGGTAGCTGGGAGCAGAGGGGTTGGGTGATGGTTGGCGGGGGCGGGGGTTGTCTAGCCATAGCAACAGCTGTGACACACTGTGCAGCGATTGACTTGACACGACCTCCGGGGGGCTGGCTGAAGTCCCGGTCATCGTGATTTCTGTGTGGGGATGCTGGTTTCCGGTGCAGAGAGGAGGAGCTGGGCTGGACAGGGATCAGCTGCTCATCCAGGAGGACTGTGGGTAAAAGCCTGCGCATACATCCAGGTTTATATCTCCTGTGCAGGGTCCAGAGAGTCCAAGCTAACATCCTGCTCGCTGCCTCGCTCTTATTCTGTGGAGACGAGGCCAGAAGATACAATGTTGAACTGTGAATCAATGAATAAAATGAATGAATAAAACACTTTCTTCAATAACTGCATCACCTGCCAACGGCTAGCATTAGCATCCAACCACTGAGTGTAGCACGTTACGATAGAGGCGTGAAATCAACCCTGAAATATTCACACACATCCTGGACACATTTATTTTAGCCTGGAGGTCAAAAAACACTGAATGCAACCAAGCTAATGGCTGATCATTGAACACTGAAATATGTCGAGATGTCTTTAAGATGCAACTTTCGGTACTTGACGGTTTTTGATATTTCGGTTTGGTAGCAGAAAATAATGGAGGACAGCGGCTTCAGCCCAGACATCAAATCCCACAGAGACGACTGATCTGAAGCCAGTTAAAAGATGAATTCAGTAAAAATTGCGTCCAGATTCTGTTTGAATTCGTTCATTTTCTTGTATTTTTGAATCCAGTAGTACTAAATCAGCACGAGAGCTTTAAATGCACGTGTGTCCGATCTCCTTCTGTAACACTCGCCGTGTCTCACCGCTCCAAACACCCTCGGCGAGGAAGTATTTTTAGTCCTCTCACTTTCATGACGCTGACATCACTCGCAGCGCCTCCGGGCCTCAGAGCGCCGAACGCTGCACATTCTGACCCTCTCTCCCCTCGCTGAGAGCAGCGGGCTGATTGGCTGCCTTCCAGACATGCGGCCAACCACGCAGCGGTGTTGTTATTCAGAGCGGAGTGAGAAGCCTCTCCGGTAGGCCGTCGGAGGATTAGTTCCCTCTCTGTTATGTCAACACTGGGACCAGATTGTAGCCTAAATGGATTTTCCATGATACAAACATTACTCCTAAACTTGGCGCTCCTCGCTGCTCTAAATGCACGTTTGGGTCGGACAGTTTTACTGCAGAAAGTCACTCGCTGCTGCACTTTGAGTTATTAAAACTGCTGTATTTGAAGACTCTTTCTGTGTTTGCGTTGCCAGTTTCAGACTGTGTGTGAATGCCATGAAAATGGGTTGTTAACGTTCACAGTAGTGTGCAGAGACGTCACTGTCAGTCAGTTAGTGGCTCCGACACTTTGGCCCGGATATGTTGACAGCTATCGGACGGATCGCCACGAAACAGACGTTCACGGTGCCCAAAGGATAAACCTGCAATGCATCATGCTAACTGCATTTAGCCTGATTCTTAATAAGTAACAAAGGCTAAGAAAAGGATAACATTAGCATGTTACCATTATGTAATTGTGCAATACGCTTACACTGCTAGTTCTTTTGTTAGCGTACTAGCACATATAGCTAAGTATAGCTTAGCCTAAGTAAAACTAAGGTCGACAAGCCTGAGATGTCCTAAACTGGCCTCTGTACAGAGGATGAAGTCCCCTTTTAATGTTCTACCGCGTTGTTTTCTGGTTATGGCTGTTGGCTCCCTCATTACCCCTGCCGAGGTGCCCATGAGCAAAGCTTTCACCCCTAACTGCTTGTTCTCAGGTCGACAGCTGTGGTTGAAGAGAATAAGAAGAATAGATGGAAATGAGTTTTGCATAGTTTTTGGGTGTTTTTGATTATTTTTTCTCTAACTTTTATTGGAAAGTTCAGTTGAAGACAAACCTACATCTTTCTGTTTGTATCTATATAAATAAGTTTGTGTGTGTGTGTGTGTGTGTGTCTCCAGGGCAGGCAGGGCGGGGTGGAGATCGACCCCTGGGAAGATGCTGACTACAATATCTACAAAGTCATGGACCGCTTCGGCTTCATGCAGTAAGTGCGTCCTTTTTGGTTTCTGGAGTTGAACAATCAGTCGGTTTTTAACCTGATGTTTTGTTTTATTGTTATTTTCTTCCAGCGAGGACGAGCTGCCGGCCCCGACGGCACACGAGGAAAAGGTAAAGAAGGAAAAGTCACAGAGCTGTAGGGCTGTCGGTCCTGGTGCTGGGCCGCGGCCTCATGTCTGTCCAGTGGACAGCAGGACAGGCAGCAGGTCTTCAGCTGTATGTATGTTCACCAGCTCCTGTCTCCTCACAGCGGAAGCAGCTGGAGATAGAGAGAGCAGAGAAGTGGCTGAAGATGGTGAAGAAGTGGGATAAATACAAGAGCAGCGACAGGGTGAGTAGCAGCCCCCGCATCCCAGATCCTGGTCCAGTAGAGACTGAAAGCGTTCGATTGTTTCCTTTAAAGCGGCCTCGCTGCTGGAGAGTTCAGACAATTACTGACAAAAATGTAAAGTGTGTGCTGGTTTACTGTGAGGCCGCGGGATGAATCAGATGAATTCCTGCACGCTCCCTCATCCCGAATGACTCTGAATCAGAGCTCGACATAATCCCTGAAATATGATAGAAAGCTAGAAGATGACCTCCACCCACACTGAAAAACATTCAGCACTCATATTTTAAGTTAGAATGACTTCGGACTGTGAGGACAAAAATATTCTCATATTAACTCATTACATCACACAAAGACATCGCTTTTATTTCATTTTAGACATTTCATTATAGCATTTTCACTAAAAATCATCTCTGACCACCTTTTTCTGTCATGATGTCATGACAGTGGTGGAGTCACTGCCCTCTCACCTTTGAGCCAATCACATCCCTCCTGCTTCTGAAGATAGTCAACAGTCGCTACCAGAATTAGCCAGTTAGCTGTTACGTAGAGCAACAACGATGTCAAAAGTAAATCTGAATCAACCATCTAGTTGCTGCTGTGAATAAACACAGTCCACAGAAAGGTTTTATTCATTTAGCTTAGCAAGGCTGCACATGCTACCTATGTAGCTGGCTAACGAGCTAGGCAGGGCTGTGAGCAAATGTGTTACCGCCAGGAGCTAATGCTAGCTAGGAAATCAGGAGCATTTTGATTCTGAAGATGTTCCTCAGAGGAAGTCTTTATGGTTGCTCAAGCTAACAGGCGCTAGCTAACAATGGTAGCGATAGTTAGCTTGCTAGCTTAGGAGAGGCAACAGGGTCGTGTTTCCCAACTGAAACCGCTAATTTGGGTTTTCTGAGTATTTCAGCTAAACATTTCCAAGTTTTGGAGCTGACAAAGGTAAACAAATGAAGTAATTATTCGGAGGAGTCACTCGATCCACGCCAGACGCCGTGTGCTCGCCGAATATGTTTCAGCTGTGAAAAACTTTGCTTTGTGCCTGTGAATGTGGTCGTAGGCGAACCGTGGGCGGCTAAACTTTCCGGTGACTCACTTCACGGCAGCAGCTCTCCAAACCTTCTGGCTTTTTATTCACCCACTGTTTACCTTCTCCTCTGCTGGCCGCTGTCAGATGGTGAAGCGGGTGTACAAGGGCCTCCCCCTGCAGCTCAGAGGCCGGGCCTGGGCGCTGATGCTGGACGTGGAGAGGACGAAGAGGGAGAACGAGGGCAAATACGAGGTGTGCGCTCAAAATGTCACCAAGCCTGCAGAAATGTTGTGAAATGAGTGAAGCCTCTGTGAAAATACAAATAACGTTCTCTGTTCATAAGCAGGAAAAGATCAGAAGGAGGAGATTTGACTTGTATCTCCACCCCGAATGGTCAACTGGCCGGGACAATTTTAGCTGAAAATATAATGGCACCAGCATATGCCATGGTATATTGGCTGCTAAATAACAAGAAATATTAGTACAGTCACCACATGTCCTCAAATAGTGGCCAGGGTCTTTATTTACGTTTTTAATTTTATAAATCGAGATTATCAGGTCTTTATTTATAATTCCCTCTGTTTTAAAAGTATATTTGGTCATATTTTAGTACAAAGCCTCCTTGTCTTCTGATCTGCTCCACTGGTACACTTCTGTTACTGCATTAACACCAACCTGTAACACTTCCTGTACCCATTTCAAATTAAAAGCATGTCAGTGAACAGAATCCCTTCATTTCTTAACGAAGCTTTTACGGTGAAATATTTGCAGGAATGTGTGAAAAGTTTTGGGACTTAAAACGTAGCTACTGCCATCTTGTGGCACCGATATTCTTGACTGACACATGAACACACACAGTGACTGAAACAGGACAATAATGCTTTTAAAAGAGTAATGCAGAACAACAAAGTGTTGAAAATAACGTGTTTATACTGTTGAACCCATTGAAATGTGCACTATGCTTAGTGGGCATGCACATTACATTACAGCAGGCACCTGGAGTTAGTTTATGCGTACCTGTGTGTTTCACCTGGCCTGTATTTAGTGCAGGCTTTTATTTGTTGGTGTCAGTGAAGTCATCTATCACTCTCTGTTATTTAAATGTGAAATCTTTCTCATGTAATTACTGCAGAGACAATGCTAACATTAATTAAATAAAGACACAGTAGTTTTAGAGGCCATTTCACAGTTTGAGCTACGTCAGAACCTCTGTACAGAAGATTTTTTGAAAAGTACTCGTGTACGTGTAGACTAAACCTCCATGAATAAAACTGTGCATGTGGAAATGCTAAGCTAACATCATGTCCACCTGGATTTGTAAATGTCTCTGATTAGCTTGACTGGCAGATGGTCACTTAGGTCTCATGTCTGAACTGACATGTATTTATCCTCCTGACCCCCCCCCCCCCCCAGTCACATGTGAGGCTTAAAGCTACATATTGATGAAAAATGATGATTTATTCCTGGAAACTGGTCTCAGATGTGAATTGAAAGTATAGTATAGTAGAAAGAAAGTATAAACTGCTTTCCAGATGTCTTGTTTTTTCTACTATCCCATTTTTAAATCAGATACGTTTTTCCTTTTATTTGAGCCGCTTCGCTCAGTGTCGGTTTGTTGACTCAGCTCTTTGTTTCTGCTCAGAAAATGAAGGAGCAGGCTCGACTGTACTCGTCTGAGATCAAGCAGATAGACCTGGACATCAACAGGACCTTTCGAAACCACGTCATGTTTATGGATCGCTTCGGAGTCAAGTAAGTTTCAGTGTTCAGATGCGTCAGATTCTCCATCTGCGATTGATTTTCATCAGGGTGAAAAGTTCGGACTGAACACATTTTTTCTTTGACTGCTTTGTTTTGTCAGTAGTGAGATTGAAGTTAAGTGAAATGCAGCGGATTCGTGTCTTTGGGTTGGAACGACACGCTCGGACGTCCACGTGCGTCGTCATGTGCTTTGTTTCATCCGTTTAGATTCAGGAGGTTTTTATGTGCTGCTTAAAAACACAAACTGCGCTGGAGGCTCGATTTTGCGACCTCGGTATGAACTCGTGTGAGTGTGAGAGCGGCGGGCAGGCCGCGTTCTCCATGGCGTCGGGTTTGTGTGGAACCTGATCCCGTCGCAGAATGATGTCACTGACAGTTTAATGGACCGCAGGCCTGTTCGGGAGCGGCGGTGGAAAGTCTGGGGCAGCAAAACCTTTCAATATTTAACGAGAGTTCAGCGGCCCTGCAAAAATCAACCTTTTTATAGTGACAGAACGCAGCATCAGCGCTGCGGAGCTGTGTTCTCCACGCTTCTGTGTGCTGCATGTTCTCTGTGTGCTGCATGTTCTCTGTGTACTGCATGTTCTCTGTGTACTGCATGTTGTCTGTGTACTGCATGTTCTCTGTGTACTGCATGTTCTCTGTGTTCTGTGAGCCATGCTCTGTCTTTCATGTTCTTTATGTTCTGTGTTGTCTGTCTCATGTTCTCTGTGTTCTATGTCAATGTTCTGTGTTCTACTTTTTGCTTTGCATTGTGGGACACTGTCCCGCCATTAAGTCCTATATATGTACTGTGATCCTCTGTAAACATCTGTGGACAGCACTCAAACACGCTCTGTGATGGAGCACCTAGTCAACAGTCAGCAGGTTTGGATTCAGGGTCAGAGCTCCTTCTCTCTCTTCTCTCCACCTCCTTCATCTCATTTGCTTTTCCTCCTCTTCCTCTACAGGCAACAGTCTCTTTTCCACGTTCTCTCTGCATATTCGGTCTACAACACAGTAAGTGGCTGTTTTTCCTTCATCACACGAAACACTGAAATACCAGTTTAACTCGATTTAAGTGATAAAAACCTGGATTGTACTCTGAGTGTTCTTTTCCTCGGCGGGGCGGAGGCTTTCTTTGCTCGGCTCAGTCTGTTCTGCCACAGTTCAGTATGTTTTTCTATTATATTTGTTCAGTTTTGACAGTTAAAGCCAGCTGATGCAGTGCCCTGATGTGTCTGATTACAGGCTGCAGGCAGGATTTTATCATCACGCCACTTTAAATCCACAGCTGGTGGAAACAAACAGCTTCTGTATTACAGGGTTTCTACTGGAGGTGCCATTAAAGATGTTTAAGGCTCATCATTTTCAGATATTTAACGGATAATTCCACTGGGAAATGAGAAGGAGTCCAAACTGTGGTTCAGATCCGCATTTTTCAGGTGGTTTAGAAAAACAGGATATTTTATCGACTTGCAGAAGATGATAACGCAGACTTTCCGCCAGGAAACTGTGTCGCGTTTGTTCCATCGCTCACGTCTCATCTTCTGATAAATGTAGTTAGTTGATGACGACCTAATTACAGCCACACTCGTTAGAGAGATCACAGTTTGAGGTGAGGTGATCCGCCTCCAGAACAAAACCCTGCGGGAAACTGTACCAATGCACAGAATGACAATTTTTACATTTGCAAACAATCTTATTTAAAAGTAGAAATATTGCTTTTGTTGCTGACACATCCACAGATTGGTTCATCTGACAAAACATTTGGGGATTGGAGGGTAAGCCTGTCAAAGCTAGGTTTGGTTTTTACATTGAACGTTTGAAAATGTGGAAATTGGACGTAAAACAATCCTGAGAAAAATCAGATTATAGCAAACTGTGGCACCTGGAGCGGGTTTCTGGTGACCTGATGATGATGATGATGATGATGATGATGATGATGACAATTCAGCATTCGATATGCTTGGAGTTCAAGTTATGACGGCGCTGCTAAGCAACAGCATTAAGAAGCCACTGAGGCTAACAGGATAGCAAGCTAGCGGGTGACATCATGCAGGACATGCAAAGCTGCTGGAAAATCAACATTTTCCTCTTCATGTTGTAAAATTACTTAGAAAATATGACTAAAACGACAATTTATTAACTGAAAAAGAAGTTCTGTCACCTCCAGCGCTTCTGAAAACATCCGCAAACATGTCACAACCTTTTGAAAATGTTCATTTATGAGGTCGTGACGACCACAACAGGGGGGCGTTTGCTTTTATCTGTCCTCGCCTTGTGAACGTGGTAAACACGACCCCATGTGAAGACAGAAAAATACATCTCGGGGGTTTCCATGGTTCCACTGCGGTCCTTCTTGTTTTGAGGAGACCAGGCTTCGCTGTGAACAGGGACGTCCCCTCTGTACATTTTATTTCTGTGAGATAAGCGAAGGCTGGTCCTGCCCCACCCTGTCGGGCCGCAGCGGAGTGACGACCTTCACTTTGTCCCGTTGCCTGCAGGAGGTGAGCTACTGCCAGGGGATGAGTCAGATCGCCGCCCTGCTGCTCATGTACATGAACGAGGAAGATGCCTTCTGGGCCCTGTCGCAGCTGCTGACCAATCAGAAACACGGCATGCACGGTGAGACGGCGTCACAGCCAACTGTCCGAATGAGGAAATAAAAACTGCGTTGCATGTTTTCAAAGCGAATCGCTGCTGAGAAAAGGAAATGACTGTTGAAGTCATTTTCCTCTGGGGGTGTAACTGGCTCGTCCAGCCTGATTTGGACTCATTAAGTGGGATTAAAAAGTGCCTCCTTCCTCTCTTCTTAAGGATTTTTTGTTCCCGGGTTCCCCAAACTCCAGCGGTTCCAGACACATCATGATCAGATTATTTCCAAACTCATCCCCAAACTGAAGAAACATCTGGTGAGATCACAGTTACACAAGAGTTTCATAACAGAACGTCAAAGAGACGACGCTGCAGCAGGAGTCCACGTCCCCGACATGTAATGTGATTTCCTCTGCTGTCTCTCTGTCTCTCTGTCTGTCTCTCTGTCTCTCCCCCCTCTGTCTCTGTCTCTCCCCCCTCTCTCTGTCTGTCTCTGTCTGTCTCTCTGTCTCTCTGTCTGTCTCTCTGTCTCTCCCCCCTCTGTCTCTGTCTCTCCCCCCTCTGTCTGTCTGTCTCTGTCTGTCTCTCTGTCTCTCTGTCTGTCTCTCTGTCTCTCCCCCCTCTGTCTCTGTCTCTCCCCCCTCTCTCTGTCTGTCTCTCTGTCTCTCCCCCCTCTGTCTCTGTCTCTCCCCCCTCTCTCTGTCTCTCCCCCCTCTCTCTGTCTGTCTCTCTCTGTCTCTCTGTCTCTCTCTGTCTCTCGCTCTGTCTCTGGTCTCTCCCCCTCTCTCTGTCTCTCCCCCCTCTGTCTCTGTCTCTCCCCCCTCTCTCTGTCTGTCTCTGTCTCTCTCTGTCTCTCTCTGTCTGTCTCTCTGTCTCTCTCTCTGTCTCTCCCCCCTCTCTCTGTCTGTCTCTGTCTGTCTCTTTGTCTCTCTCTGTCTCTCTGTCTCTCGCTCTGTCTCTGGTCTCTCCCCCTCTCTCTGTCTCTCCCCCCTCTCTCTGTCTGTCTCTGTCTGTCTCTGCAGGACAGAGAGCAGATGTCTGCAGGGATTTACAGCACTAAATGGTTCCTGCAGTGTTTCATTGACAGGGTGAGGAACCTGCCTGACTGATCAGTTCTGTCTTCATCCCCCTCCCGTCTCTCACTCTGTAGCTCACCTCGGACAATTCTAACAAACTGACGTCACATTTCATCGTCTCGTTCATGAGCATGATAGCATGAAGCATAACCCTGAAAGTGGAAGCTAGTTAGCCTAGCTGCTAATGTTAGCCCAGATTTTGCATTCTTTGCTGCTTTAAGTGTCGCTTTTGTCGCCGTGTATCTGATGCATCATGGTCATGTTTCCACTCGTGTCCACATCATGAAAACGTGTATGCATGCTGTGTAGTCAACATTAGCAGTGCTGTCCACCGCCAGGACAAGATCTCAAACAGAGAACATCACTTTATTGGCCAGACCGTTTGATTGACAGGTGATTTGTGGCGAAGTGCAAACTAAAAACACAACAGCAAGTTTATTTCCAAGAATTCCAAAAAAAAGGTGTCAGATTGCCGTTTAAAGACAATTTTACATGATTTCAGCATAAAAATCCTGCTGATACTTGAGCTCTGGGACGTTGCATTAGAGGAGAGCATTAAGAGCTGTTAAGCTAAACTGCTATTAGTTTCCTCCATGCATGCCCACAATCCTGCGGTGGTGGTCTGGCTCCATTCGGCCGCTGTCAGCACTTCTCCGTCCCGCTGAGTCGCTCGACTCAGAGGGGCCCGTGGGCCTCCGAGGTCTGGGGGAGGACCAAAAAATCCTCCTGACTCCGGCCAGGGGGAGAGCTGCAGACATGCGAAACCGCCGGCGTAAACAAATTCAAATGAGTCGCAGTGATACGGTGACCTGTTGTGTTCGTGTTCCTGCAGACGCCGTTCACGCTGACCCTTCGCCTGTGGGACATTTTCATCCTGGAGGGAGAGAGGCTGCTCACCGCCATGTCATACACCATCCTGAAGATACACAAGAGTAAGGAGATGGCAAACAGTCCCCCACTTTCAGATTAATCTTTATCTGCTCGAGATGAAGGATTCAGGACCAGAAACCACCACATTACTGAGCCCTGATTTTAAATCACTTCAATAAACTGCTGAAATGAAGTGATTTTCATGATTATCAGATGCTGTTCGTTCTTAAAGTCTGCCGATCTGCAAGCGAGAAAAAGTCGCTTGCAGATTCAAAGCCTTGAGCCATTCTTAACACTTCTTAAAGGGATAGTTCAGCACATTAAAGGGATAGTTTGGCACATTAAAGGGATAGTTCGGCACATTAAAGGGATAGTTCAGCACATTAAAGGGATAGTTCGGCACATTAAAGGGATAGTTCGGCACATTAAGTTCAGCACATTAAAGGGATAGTTTGGCACATTAAAGGGATAGTTTGGCACATTAAAGGGATCGCTCGGCACAATAAAGGGCTAGTTCAGCACATTAAAGGGATAGTTCGGCACATTAAAGGGATAGTTCGGCACATTAAAGGGATAGTTTGGCACATTAAAGGGATAGTTCAGCACATTAAAGGGATAGTTTGGCACATTAAAAGGATAGTTCAGCACATTAAAGGGATAGTTTGGCACATTAAAGGGATAGTTCAGCACATTAAAGGGATAGTTTGGCACATTAAAGGGATAGTTCTGCACATTAAAGGGATAGTTCGGCACATTAAAGGGATAGTTTGGCACATTAAAGGGATAGTTCAGCACATTAAAGGGATAGTTCAGCACATTAAAGGGATAGTTCAGCACATTAAAGGGATAGTTTGGCACATTAAAGGGATAGTTCAGCACGGCACATTAAAGGGATAGTTCGGCACATTAAAGGGATAGTGCTTGCAGAGAGTTAAATAAAAACATCGATATATGATAAATATAAAGATACCTCCAGGTTTTCTTAGTATAGAATAATGATGGCTTGTGCTCTTGTGCCTGACTACTTCTTGGCCTCATAACCTGATTCATGACTCCAGGCTTTAGACTTCTCCCCTGCTGTTTTGTACCCTGTGTGTTTGTGTGCTTAACATACAAACAATGTGTGTGTGTGTGTTTGTTTGTGTGTGTGCGTGTGTGTGTGCGCCTGCGTGTGTGCCTGTGTGTGTGTGTGCGCAGAGCGTCTGTTGAAGATGTCTCTGGAGGAGCTCAGGGAGTTCCTGCAGGAGCGGATCGCTCAGACCTTCTTCTACAGCGACGACGTGATCGTCGAGCAGCTTCAGGCCTCCATGACTGAACTGAGGAAGATGAAGCTGGACCTTCCTCCTCCAGGTACACAGCACAGAAAGGCTTCAGTGACTTAACTTGAGTTTGTTCTATTTAGAATGGCGAGAACCTCAATATGCACCGCGGGACAAAAACTTAATTTAAGAATATTTGTGAAGGACGTGACTCTTAGAAATAACTGTGAGGCCTTAAGATTCTTTATGCCCCCCTTTCGTTCACAGGGAAGCCTGAGGAGCTGCCTCGTAAGCCTCTGGGTCAGGAGCTGCCGGTGCTGTTGAGTCCAGTTCAGCCCTCCAGAGGGAAGCCATCCTCAGCCAGCGGGTTCCCCAAAGCAGGCCTCAGCCTCCACATCATCTCCCACCAGCCTGACTCCATATCCCCAGACCAGAGCCCCTCCAAGGACCCCAGGGATCTGGACGCCGTGGACGTGGAGGAGGCCCCGCTGCCTTCCCCAGACCCCATCATCATCCACAGCCAGGCCCTGCTCACCCCAGACAGTTCCCCGCTGATGGGGCCTCCGCCTTACCAGCCCCCAGGGAGTCCAGCAGTGGTCACAGCGGGTCACCCCTCGCCACCAGATCAGGATGAAATGCGGTCACAGGTAGCGGACGCGGTCTCACCGGCCTCCACGGACGACTCCTCCGTGGCCACTCGCTCTGCCGTCGCCACCGACCAATCCTCCTGCACGTTCCCGCGGACTCTCTCGGCTCCCGTAGCCCAGCCGGCCCCGCCGGCTCCGGGCTTGGCTCAGTCTGAGAGTCTCTCTGCAGCAGAGACGGCTGAGGACAGCTACGTGGTCCAGCTGCTGGAGCAGGCCTCAGCTGTGGCCACAAACAGGGACCTGAACCAGGACTCCAGTGAGGCGTCAGAAGAAACACAGGCCCCAGACACTTCCTGAAATGAGCACCAGTTTCTTGACCATGTTTCCTCTCCGTGTACTCTGGCTCTGAACAGGTTCTGTCAGGGTCGGGTTCAGGCAGGTGACCGTTAAACGACAGAAGTATGATTATCAGTCAGATTATCAATGTCGAGCAATAATTGCTTAAAAATATGTTCCCAGTTTCAGGACCAGTATTCTTTTGGTAATTGGAAAGTTTAGTAGAATTCGTACAGGTGAGGCGACAGAGAGTGTGCGGTCCAGCTCTGCAGATGTGCTGGTGTGTCGCTGTACAAGTTAAAGGCAGGTGGACTTGATGTCTGGTCCCCCAGCAGGGTTTGTGTTTATTTAGTGTCTCAGAATCACTTTAAGGGGTCACACTGAAAGTTAAGATAAGACTAAAAGCTTCCTCTGGGTCCGACTTCCTGTAATGTTGGTGTGTGTGTGACAAAATCTGGAAACTATCACCTTGTTTTTAGCTGTAGGTTTTAATTGTATACAAAGGCTCTGTGTGCCACAAATACACCTGAAATCTGAGAACAGTATTTACCAGGAAGCCATTTCACACAGTAAACACTGACAAGCCTCTCTAATGGTTTAAAAATAATCTATAATAATCTATAATCTATAATATATTGGAAATTTGACTCGGCCGTGTGAAATTAGCCAAATCAGCCCAATCCAGTCACTGTGGTTTATAATACCTGCATCAGTGTTGCATCTTGTCTACACTGTGCAGTATTATACACAGCAAAGTGATGGAACCCACGCTGATTTCTGCTCAAACACCATGTCTTCTCTGCATCCTGCACAAGTTTGGCCACAAAAATACTCACTTTTGTCAAAATGAGCAGGTTAAACACCTGTGGAGCTCTCCTGAATATCAGCAGAGATATGAGGTCCTCATTGAAGAACGGCG
>NC_055658.1:33482237-33484737 GCF_017976325.1 Chelmon rostratus
AAGTATGTAAGTATTTTCAGCAAGCCGTCATGTATCAGTAAAATGTTCCTGTCAGTGTTTCTCATCATATCTGATGTTTGTGGATTAATATTCTGTCTAGTATGTAGTAATAGTAGAGTAGAAGAATAAAACAGCAGAAATGGAAATACTCAAGTAAAAGTACCTCAAATTTGTGCTAAACTTTATTCTGATTTAATGTTTGATTGCAGTTGTGAAAATGTTTTTATTTTTTACGTTTCAAAGCGAAACATAAGACACAAAGACAAACTTGACGTGGGAGAAATGCCTCTGTGTGTCACATGTTCGCTAATGAAAACAATCACGGTCCATCACCCAAACACACGAGTGTTTTCACAGTCTGCAGCGTGACAGCTTCTTGTTCCCGTGGCCTCTCTGTGACTTCTTTCCTCTCTGTCATCCTGTCAGATAATAACTGATGTTGGGAACATGCTCCATCTCTGATACTGTCCTGCCCAGTAAAACTCGATCAGCTTGTATTTAAACAGTGTGAAGTGAATGAAGGCTCCTGTGGGGCTGTCACAGTGCACTGAGGCTGTGAGCTGACCCCATCCTGGAGGACCTGCCCTGCTCCCCACAGAGCACCAGACTAAATCCCTTAAAACTGCTCAGAGCGTAGTCCAGATGATAATAACAGATAATTAACGGCAGGTTAAGAAGTCCAGCAAACTATGGGACTGTGATGGGAAACCCCTCAGACAGGAAACAGGCATTTTGGGTAATAACGATACGGAAGTGAAAGATCCTCTCTGATAAACGTCTGCGGTCAGATGTCGGCTGGGACACGGTGGGAGGGAGCTCATGCAGACTCCCCAGCACTGAGGGCCTTCATGCTGAGAGGTGACGGTGCTCACTGCTGCACCACCTCCTCACTCTAAATACTGTATCTCCATGTTCATCATCATTTCCTCCAGTTTAGTGCAATTCAGTATGTTAGCTGAACTAAAAGGCTCCAAGAGCAGATGACCCCCCCCCCCATAAAAAACAAACCCTGCCTGTGGGATTAAAACTGCTAATTATCACATATTAAGTCAAACCAGTAGAGGACGATGTGGCCTACATCAGATCAGATGGAGTTTGCAGGTTTTCACTGAGCAGTGGCTTCTGGGAGGAAAACCCACATTAGCGCTCCCCACTAACATCCCGTCCTGCTCGTTAACTGACCCTGACACGACGTCAGGGCAAACACACACACAGTCGAATCAACTGAGGCCAGTTTTGTTCGTATTAAAGCAACTTTAGACACGTAGGGTTTTGTCTTTTGTGCGTCTTTAAAGGAACTGTCCAACAGTTTGGAGAACATGTTTGTAGATGCAGCAGAGTCAGGTTGGAAGATGATGTCACACCATTGCCTGTTTAGAGTTTCAACATATTCAAAGTGAGTTCAGCTGTTCTGGCTTTAACTCATACCACGTGATCTTCATCAGCTGATGGGGTTTTGCCAACTTTTCACAGATTTCTGTTATTATTTGTGCTATTTTTCTGTTTGCATATTTTCAAGCCAGCATGGATGAGAAGTTCAGGAAGTGGTCAGAAAAATGGAAATTTGAACATTTAGAACTGAGGAGGATTGTGTGACGTGAGATTTCAAACAGCAGAAACCAGAAGGACATAAATAAAATCAGAGTCGACCTGGAAAACGTGAATAAACAAACTAAATCACCAACTCTTACTGTGAACGTGATAAACACAACCCCCCCTCGAGGGCACCGTGTTTCTCTGCCTCCAGGCCAGTGCATGCTGGGATATGCGCTTCAAGCCCCTCTCCCACGAGAACGAACAGGAAGGAGCGGGTGAGGTAAATGGGGGAGTGTTGTTAGCCTCTGACCCACACGGACGACACAAAGGAGCTCTCATTCCCGCTCAGGCTGCGGGGCACGAGGTTCACGGCTCCGAGCGGCGTCCGTGCGGCTGAACAAACGGCCGCCGTCAACCACTCCGACAAAACACACACTCACGCGACCAGACGCGCTCGGCAGCCTCGCTCGGGTTTTAGTACGGACCGCCAAACTGTTCGGCCCGATCTGCTGACAGAAGCAGATCCCAGCAGTGAAATGTGAGGAAATGCTTCGTCCAAACACAGCTCGTAATGTCATCACCACCCTGAGGTCGCCACGGTGAGCAGGTTCACGTTATCGCTGCGCGCACTCGCGTCTGCGGAGATCAGGACAAATCAACTCCAGCTCACCGACCCTTTACTTCTGATCCCTCACGAGGTTTGTTGAATTAAACAAATGATCTTAATGTGTCAAACAAATCAACGAATCTCTTCGTCCATAAAGTGTAGACATCGAGGAGAGTGAACAGATGTTCTGTTCATTCAACGGTTCAAGACCCAAAGATGTTAAATCTACAGTTTTATATAAAACAGAAAGTCTTCATGTCTGAGAATCAGTTTTCAGGATGATTATTGAGTAACTGATTAATGAACCAGCTGTTATTGTTCAGTCTTTTCTGGATTTGAGCCCAGCAGAGAGGTCTG
>NC_055658.1:33492237-33512237 GCF_017976325.1 Chelmon rostratus
CTGCTGCAGCCGCGGCACAGGAAGGAGGACATCCTCTCTCTGGAGGAGATCCTGGCCGAAGGAGTGGAGGAGTCCGACCACCGTGCAACAACTCCTGACTCCCCGAGTCCTGTTCCCAGACTGTGCAAGGCCAGGATGAAGGCCCTGCAGCAGGCGGCCTACTACAGCGCCGAGCACGGTTACCTGGACGTTACCATGGAGCTCAGAGAGATGGGTGAGCTCATGAACACCTCTGTTAGGACGAGAGCGTCTGTGTCAGTAATTAGATTTATTTGTGCTTTTATTGGTCTGAAATGGAAACCAGTCACATGTTACATGTTTGTAAGAAACACAGTCGAGCTGTTCGTGTGCAGGAGTCGTTCTTTTTCTGCACCGTAAATGAAAACCGTGACACCAGAGACGTCCGTTAATTTGAATGTGCTGGAAATTACCAACCAGCTGTTCCATTAAATGAGCACAAACAGTAAAAACGACATTTTTCTTCTGTGATTTTCAAAGTTGTCACGCTGCTTCATACTGAAAGTCGCTCCTGAAAAAGATCCCAAAGGATCTCAGCATGCTAACAGTGAAATGCAAACCGCCAATCAGCTGCTCACAGCTTGTTTGTCCCGGATGTCACTGATCACCTCTGGACGCCACAATAAGCAGCTGTTTTCACACAGAGGAGAAACTGCACGTGGTTTAACAGCAGGATTCAGCCTGAACCTGCAGAACTGTGACACTGTGCTTTGTTCCACCTTCCTGCTGCGTCCAGGTGTTCCCTGGAGGCTCCACACCTGGCTGGAGTCTCTCCGCACGGCCCAGCAGCTGTGCAGGGACCAGGTTACCGTCTCCCTCCTCGCAGAGTTCCCCTCCATCAGGACGGAGGACTACAGCCCCGAGCTCCTCTCCGCGGGCGTCCCGCTCATGTTCAGCATGTTAGAGACCAGCAAGGTACAAACACAACAACTGCTGGAGACCCTCAGTGTGAGGCTGCATGACTACGTGACTATATGTTTACTATATGTCTGCTTTATTTCCTGTCAGTAACCTGAAGCTTTTAGCCTAGCTTAGCAACGACACAGCAAAGAGAAGGCATGGATAGCTACGTGGCTATAGCTATGAAAAATATCAGCTGAAAATCAGTCACTGATTATTGAATGCAAAATAAGTCATCCAAACAGAACTAGCAGCTAACATGAACACGATCGGGCCGAACAGTGAAGTGAAACTTCAGTGTGATGATCATTTATCATATATATATATTATTATATATTATTTGTAAATTTCTCTTTGGAGATTAATAAAGTATCTATTGATCTATCAGACTGCTGTTGGTCAGCTGTTTCGGTGCTGAAGCGAACACGTGCTCAGTGTAGCTAGCTGGCTAGCAGCTAGTTTAGCTAGCTGCTGTCTCTGCTCGCTGCAGAGGTCAAATCATTAATATGACAATAAAAAAACCTCAAATTAATTTTGGCTGCTGTCAGTGATGACCTTCACGTGATGTTTGCACACACAGATCTAACTTTCTAACCGACCAGCTACTTCATGACCAGAAATATAATTCAAACCAGCGAGTTTTCACTTCATGTTCTCAAACCGTCACAAACTCCTCATGAAAGTGTGGAGGCTTCAGCCAAACTGTCGGCGTCCCGTGAGTCCACGAGTCCACGAGTCCTCCTTTAGGGTCTGAGCGTGAACCTGACCAGCCTGCGGTCTGAGCTTCACGTTGCTCTTCCTCTTCCTCTGCAGGACTACGTGGTAACCAAGCGGCTGGCGTCCGTGTTTTCTCACCTGTACGGCAGCTCTCCTGTTCCTGCCGTCCCGCCCGTGGACGTCACTCTGTCCACGCAGCTCGGTAAGTAACCGCTGCTGTCATGTGACAACCTGCTGCGGGTGAACACCTGAAGGACCGCGTGCTTGTCTCTGTCCTCAGACATTCAGTTCCTGAACAGCCAGGAGATGTCAGACGTGACGTTCGTGGTGGACGGGCGTCCGTTCTTCGCTCACCGGGTGCTGCTGATGTCGGCGTCTGAACGGTCTGATCTCTTCAGTCATGACTGCTGTTCATGTCAAACTGTTTGTATTGTGTTCAGGAAGACGCACACGAAGGTTAGAGGCTAAAATGAGTCAAAATAGGAATAAAGGATAAAAGTGAAGGAAATGCAAAGAGAGTATAAATCCATTAAAACGTCATAAACATCCAGATGTTCAGCCTTTGATTCTGTTTTCTATTCTTAAAAATATTATTCTCTTATTTTTAGTATTGTCTGATTTTTGCTGACTAAAGGAGAAACTTTGATAAGATGTAAAAATAGTGATGAGGAAGAAGCTTCGTATCATCTTCACTCGTGGTGTTTAGGTAAATGGATCATAAAGTGTTTTTATATTTTTTTACACGATAATAAATTCGTACATTTAGAAACTGGAGGAAACATGAAGGAGATGAAGATGAAATGTTCTCGTTGTTAAAGTCGCTCTCGTGTTCTGATGTCAGCTTTCGACGGATGCTCCGCGATTCCCCCGACGGCGTCGTCCACATCAGTCACGTGACCTACGGCACGTTCCAGGTGAGACGCACGTTTGCCGTCCGTGCTGTGGTGTTAACGTGACCGCCTGCTCCGTCAGCGGGTGGATGCTGACGTCTGTCTGTCTCTGCAGCTGATGATGAAGTCTCTGTACTGTGGAGGAACAGAAGGTCTGACTGTCTCACTCTCTGAAGCCACGAAGGTACAAACTCACCTGCTGCAGGTGCAGCACGTGGATTTACATTAATCATTATTCTCCAGACAGCCCATAATACTCAGACACTCTCATACATCAGTGTTTTCATCTGTTTCTCAGAGGTGTGCAGAGCAGTTCCTAACAGGCTGTTTTCTTGTCACCTAAAGCTAATATTTAAATTTTTTGCCCGTCTCGGCAGCTGCTGCCTGCGGCGTCGTACTTCCAGCTCAGAGGTCTGCAGAGATGCTGCGAGACGAAGCTGTCGCGAAGCGTGAGCGTGGACGCCGCCGTCGGCATCTACCGGACGGCAAAGGTACGACAACGCGGGAGGAGGTGCTGATTAACACCGTCAGGACTCATCACGCTGTCCGTGTTTGAATGTGTTCAGTAAATGTTGTTCTGTCTCCAGCTGTTTCCTGAGAATTCAGTAGAAAGACCTGATGTGTTCATTATAAAGCTGCTCCACAGACTTTAACACATCCTCCTGCAGTGATTTCTAAACTCAGCTGCTTGAACACGCTCTGTTTCACACCAACGACTCATCATCATCATTTCGAGGTCATGAGTCAAACAGCAGGTGTGAATAAAGTCACTGGGAGTGTTTAGTTGAGTTTTGTTGGACAGATCCTGTAAAAACCTGTTAAATATTCTTAGTGATGTGTCAGAAATCTAAAATCGTGTGTTTTTATTCGCAGCACCACGGAGGAGCTGAACTCTGCAGGTTTTGTGAAGGATTCTTCCTGCAGAACATGGACCGGCTCCTGGACCAGGAGGACTTCCACCGCCTGCTGCTGGGCGCCGCGGGTCAGGAGCCGCTGTGCCCGGGGACGAGCGCCCGGGACCGGGACCCGCCGGCCCTCCTGAGGGTTCTGGAGGCGACGCTGATCCGCAGACTGTCCGGCCTCCACCCTGCGTGTCGGGAGTAGACAGAACGCAGCCACACTGGTATGTGTGTTCGGGAAAAGTAGCCATAAACTGTTTTACCTTCATCTTCTGAGGAAGAGTAGAACACACCCATCCTATGGATTAATCCTGACAGGTGATGACCTCGATCAATCAGTTTTAACCCATGAGGTCATTCATTGAGAGACTTGATGTCACTGAGGCTTCACTTGTGTCTGGACTCTGGAAACTTTAAAAGCCATTTCACCACGAGCCTTCTGTTAGAGTTCACTGTAGGTCATGTATCACCTGTACAGATCAGAGTCCAGTCGAATCACAGCAACACGTCGGCAGGCAGGTGTTCACTCACCTCTTCAAGCTGCTGCAGAGAAACGTTTCTGCTGCTCCTCTTCGTCAGTATGTTTGTTTAACCATCATGTCGTCTTTGAATTTTATTAGTTGATTTCTGTAGATGGTACGGTTTGTAGAATATATCGAATGTATAACAGTAAATATAATGTGGAGGAAAGAATTCAGTTTTATCAAACTCATGACGTTCAAAGCTGAAAGGCTGAAGCTGACAGAAAAAAACAAACCAGTTAATGAACCATGAAGGAGACATGCGGCGCTGCTTAAAGGATAACTTTGGTTTTTTACAACCTGGACCTTATTTGTAGCATTAAATACGCCCATTTACTCCCCCAGACAACTTTGGTGGCATTTGGAGTCGTTTTGAAGAAATTAGCCCCAGAGGAGCGGCGCGTATATCCGTATAATGCGAGTACTCGGGGCATCCATGCGCAGCCTCTATATAACGCATAATCTGCAGAAACTCGTTCATATTCCAATATTTAGTTCTGATATGCTGCTGCTATTCCCCTCTGAGCCGGCGGTCGGCTAGTTTAGCTGTAGTTTGGCACAGCTGTGGTTCGTTATTGCGTATTCGTAGCCGACCGCCGCAGAGTCAGCCGTGTTGTGGCTGGCTGCTCGCAGCGCCCGGCGTTCGGTAATGACATCATCCACGTCAGAGGTAGTTGTCTAGAGACGCCGGATGTTGATAACATGCCACCGCCGGCTCAGAGGGGAATAGCACCAGCATATCAGAACAAAATATTGGAATATGAACGAGTTTCTGCAGATTATGTGTTATATAGAGGCTGCGCATGGATGCCCCGAGTACTCGCATTATACGGATATACGCGCCGCTCCTCTGGGGCTAATTTCTTCAAAACGACTCCAAATGCCACCAAAGTTGTCTGGGTGAGTAAATGGTCGTATTTATGCTTCAAATAAGGTCCAGGTTGTAAAAAATGAAAGTTATCCTTTAAGGCTCGTTAGCTGCAGTATTATCGTGTAGAATTATCAATAAAACAAAGTTCAGGTGCTCGTTATATAAAAACACACCTGGACAAGCAGCACAGGTGAGCGATGAAGAGGATGTGGTTTGTTCATTTACTTAATGTAACAAAGCTAATGTAGCGTGATGGTTGTCCTCAGTGGGCTGTTTCTGATGTAACCTCCGTAAAAGAATATAATGCTAATATGCTAATGCTATGCTAATGCTCGGCCTTTAAAGTAATGTTAGAGTACTTCTGTGTGTGAGTCATATTAGCTGGACATGCTAACATCAGTGGCTAATGTGAGAGCAGAGAAACATGTTGGCTCAGTGGTTCTGGTTGCTAAGCTACGACTGGACGGGCACTGTTTGGGCGACGGTACGGAGGGAAGGTGTCTGTAATGGAAAACCAGCTCTGATTGTGTCAAATATGTACAGATTTTTGTCAATAAACGTCTTAATAACCCCCCAGAAATGTGCACCGGCTCCAAAGTCAACAGATTTATTTCCTTTAGCACTGAAGTTGTTCACAGTAACATCACAAGGGAATACATTGCCAGTGGTTATCCTGCTCTGAAGTAGCGCTCCGAGTCCATCCTGTGTGCTCTGGATTCCCCCAGTAGAAAAAGAGGAAAGCCAACAATGAAAGGTATTGCTTTAATTTTTCTCTCCGATAAGCCGACGCCCACCCAGCCGGCGAGCGGCAGAGAGGCCCCTCTTTGAGAGAATGAGTAAGGAGGATGCATTGCACGGTTACTGTGAGTCCACAGTAAGAGAGAAGAGGGGAGAGGGCGAGAGGACGGCGAGGAAACCAAAAAGCTCCAAAAGAATCCGAAACAAAAGCACATAAAGAACATAAATACGTAAAGAAGTGTGGCGAGAAAAAGGGAACGGGAGAACGATTCCAACGACGACATGCAAAGAAAAGACGAATGCCGAACATGCAAACGACCGTATGAGGTCAAAGCTCAGAGAAGGAATCCCTTGTTTTTTTAAATAAGCTTGTCAGTAAACTCGGCTTATTTACAGAACGAGCGTCTGGTGAGATCTGAGTCATCGAACACGGAGGGAGGAAGGAGCCGACAGTTATCAACGAAGGGTTTGTTCCTCTCGAGGAGGCTACGTCTACATTCTTAAATTACAGTAAATCATTTTCCAAACGTATATTACAGGTTTCTCTCGTCAAAAAGGAACCGACGCTCACAAACGCTTTGAGACGACCAAATAACTTAAACATGAGAAAAATATCCTTAAATAATTTGACGTTAAGAAACATTCTCTACATCTTTCATATAAATAACGCAGAATAAATTAATAACAAAAATGGCATAATACAATAAAGTACAAAAATATACACAGCAGTTCAATATCGTAAAAAAATTATAGTGAAAATTAAAAATGCGCTGACATGGAACTGAACCCGGATCTGATTCACTCGTCAAAAGTGCAAAAGGAAAAGCAGACATGTCGTAGATGAGGCCTGGTCACAGCAGGGACGACACGCACAGCAAAACATTATTGAGCTGGTGAGATCACGCGTTAGCCGGCGGGAGCTAACGTCATCCAGTCCCAGCACTGACCAGCTGCTTCCTGTTTCCTCCCGGCTAGCTCGCTAACCGTGAGCTTATTATCACGTTAGCAGCAACATGGCAACACGTTTACGGTTTCGACTGACAAGCTAACCGCTAACGAGCTACATTTCTGCAGCGTAGCTTCTTATTGGTCAGCCATGAAGTTAGCGTGAACGATTTGAACAGATTTCCTTCAGGCCCGTGAGCGGATCCACTCGCGGCAGCGATTCCATTGGAACGAGTTGATTTCACTGTGACGCGCTGGTGTGACCAGGCCTGTACAGACATACAGAACAAAACATGGCAACACGAGTCTAAAACATGATGTCACGACTACACGTTCTGTACACACGGAGCATCGTTTCATCTGTACAACAGAAGAGATCATTCGTTAGCCCCCCCCATCGAACTTTAAACTGCAGAGAGATCACAGAGCGAGCTCTAAAACCCCGCCGCTCACAAAGAAAGACGACATGAAAAAGAATTACAATCCAGCCAGTGTTCGTCCATCCGTCCGTCCATCCGCCGCCGCCTCCACCGCTCCCACTTCCTGTTTGTCAGCGTGTGCAAGTCATTACATCCCGCAGAGAAGTCGTGTCATGTCGAGGAGTACGTACAGAATGTGTTCATATGTACATGAGAAGAAAAAGGTGTGTGTGTGTGCGTGTTCGTGTGTGTGTGTGTGTGTGTGCGCGTGTGTGTGCGGACAAACATCACTGTCTTTAAGGCTTTTTTTCTTCTTTTTAAAACTCTTCGGAGACGTGTCTGTTTGGTCTGGCGGGGCCGGAGGCGGGACTCGGAGGTGGGAGGGCGTAAAGTGAGGCGGGGGAGGGGATCGGAGGGGAGGGGGTCCTCTGTCTTTTCTTCAGTTTCGGACTCTCTTGGCGGTGGCGGGTCTCGAGGGGCCGCCGAGGTTAATAGTTATTATGGATGATCCCTGGTGGCAGAGACAAGTCAAGCCATCACACACGTGAGGAGGACACACACCCACCGAAAGACCCCCGAGGACACAGAGGGACAGAAGGTAGGGACAACAAAGCTACATTTGCTACTTATTGTAAAATACTGATCAACTCTTAAAGTGAAAGCCATTCCCATCATACAGTACAAAAGTTATTGGCAAAAAGTAGATTTGTTGTGATCGTAGCGAAAGTCGCAGCTCTGTCCGTCTCTGCTAACGACCTGATAACCGCTGCTCTACTCATGCACCGCTACCGCTCCTTAAGGTTGTTCCTGCGTCCTGCTGCTGGCGGCCATCTTTGTTTTGTCTTTGCCGGGGGGGCATTTAGAGTCATTGGGCGGGGGCTGGTTGGGCTTGCTGCCGGGGGCATGCTTGGCGGGGGAGCTAGGCGTGGCGGGGGCGCCGGGGGAGTGGGACGCTTGGATGTTCTTCTCGTCTGAAAAAAGCTGTTTAATTACGTCAAAGAAGTTACTCAACGGGCTGCCTACACAGACGGGAAGAAAAGAAAAAACAGAGAGAGAGAGAACAAACAACAGATGAGCAATGAGGTTAACGTGAGGAGAGGAAGAGGAGGAGGAGGAGGAGGAGGTGGTGATGGAGGGATGAGAGTGGGAGCGGAGCTGGAGGAAAGGAGACTCTGTCGCCGGGGGAAACGGGTCTCCGTCTCCTCTGTGAGGTGGAGCGCTAACGGGAGGTGGAGGACAGACCAGAGAGGCTTAAGATCAGCTTTCAGTTTGCTAACTGGCTAACGGCTAACAGCTACAGCTCAGTCTGCCACACTCTTTAGCGTTCAGGCTAGCAGCGCTGCTAGCTATGCTGCTGCTGCTCAGTTAGTCTTAGTTTCACCTTCTTCTGCCTCTTTTACTGCAGAAATCTGTGATTCCTCTGTTCGAGTGTCCTCCAAAGCTCCTGTTAACTCTCCATCGTATCAACATCCATCACAACAACATCCAACATCCATCTGTTAGGACAAAGGCTTTTTGTTAAGTGCTTTCAAACAGTCGTGGGTGAACAGAGACATGCGGCGGTCAGCACAGTGCACACGTTAATCCACAGTCAGGGTTAGTGCTCCAACAGTGAGTCGCCGCACTGAGAGAACATCCAGCTGTCTGATTGGCTGCTGACGACCAGTGAAAACTTACCATCGGTCCTCGTCCACATCTCTGCTGTGCTCGCTTTGTTCCAGTTCAAATATGGAAAGTTAATGAGGAGGGAGGGGGGACGAACCCGTGTCAAGCTTTACCATGCAGGGGGGTTACTCAGGTCAGTTAACAGCCGCACACACACACACACACACACACACACTGAAATCTGTCTTATTTAAAGAACAACTCTTCCCTACAAACAGCTGCTGGGTCTGAGATCAAAGAGTCAAATTGAGCTTTATCGATTAGTCTGAACTCTGAGAATCAATTCCAGCCTCTCAAATGTGAGAATTTGCTGCTGTTCTTTGCCCGATGTGATAATAAATTGAATTTCTTTGAACAAGAAAGTCACTTTAAGATCTGATAAAATCATAAATATTGAGAAAAACAATAATTAACAGATTAATTGATAATGAAAATCTGTTAATGTGAGTTGTTCATCTTAACACAGAACCAAATGTATTAACACTTTCAGCCTGGTCAGTCTGGATGCTGTTATCTCGGTTGTCATGGCGATAACTCACACCACTCACACTTAATTATTGTCTTATTGTTTAGCTTTTATTCATGAATGAAAACGTGCTGCATTTCAGTCTGTTCTGGTCAGTTTTCTAGAAAGTGTCAATTTTAAATTAAAGAATTTAAAGCACAACTAAATTTTTTTCCCTTTTTATTGAACATTTCTACAGCACACACACACGAGTTAGTGCACACAGGCTGTGTTGTGACAGGACGCTGCAGGTGTGTGTTAAAAGCCAGAGTGAGGGTGTTTTGCTGGCGGCTCCCGGCTGCTCTGGGTCTTACCACGCTTGGAGGATTTACCGGGCGAAGCTGAGCGCTGAGAGCCATCTGAGAGCAGAGGACAGCGTGAGAAACACCGACCGACTCACGGAGGCCCAGCGCTTCATCATCAAACATCGGCAGCACGGCGGCGCTCCTCAGCGCCGCTTTAAAGGCCGAGTCCAAACACGGCGAACGTTCAGCTCCAGAGTCCCGTCGCTGTCTAAAGGTCAGAGTCCTGACAGACCTGAACTGGTCTCCGCTCACAGCCTGCAGAGCCACCACCAACAAACGCTGGGTGGAAACTCAGTGAGGGTGTTTGTCAAACTAACGTCACACAGAGCGACACAGTTTAGTTCAGGATGTCGGGGTGATGATTCGACATCTTTCACAAACGATCTGACAGGAGTCACAGAGCACAGCAGCCGGGTATATTCATGTATATTAACTACCGATATTCACGTATATTAACTACCGACCTCACAGCAGCCAGGTATATTCACGTATATTAACTACCGACCACGCAGCAGCCGGGTATATTCACGTATATTAACTACCGATATTCACGTATATTAACTACCGACCTCACAGCAGCCAGGTATATTCACGTATATTAACTACCGACCTCACAGCAGCCAGGTATATTCACGTATAGTAACTACCGATATTCACGTATATTAACTACCGACCTCACAGCAGCCAGGTATATTCACGTATATTAACTACCGACCTCACAGCAGCCAGGTATATTCACGTATATTAACTACCGACCTCACAGCAGCCAGGTATATTCACGTATATTAACTACCGACCACGCAGCAGCCGGGTATATTCACGTACATTAACTACCGACCACGCAGCAGCCAGGTATATTCACGTATATTAACTACCGACCTCACAGCAGCCAGGTATATTCACGTATATTAACTACCAATATTCACGTATATTAACTACCGACCTCACAGCAGCCAGGTATATTCACGTATATTAACTACCGATATTCATGTATATTAACTACCGACCACGCAGCAGCCTGGTATATTCACGTATATTAACTACCGATATTCACGTATATTAACTACTGACCTCACAGCAGCCAGGTATATTCACGTATATTAACTACCGATATTCACGTATATTAACTACCGACCTCACAGGAGCCAGGTATATTCACGTATATTAACTACCGATATTCACGTACATTAACTACCGACCACGCAGCAGCCGGGTATATTCACGTACATTAACTACCGACCACGCAGCAGCCAGGTATATACACGTACATTAACTACCGACCACGCAGCAGCCGGGTATATACACGTACATTAACTACCGACCACGCAGCAGCCGGGTATATTCACGTACATTAACTACCGATATTCACGTACATTAACTACCGACCACGCAGCAGCCGGGTATATTCACGTACATTAACTACCGACCACGCAGCAGCCGGGTATATTCACGTATATTAACTACCGATATTCACGTATATTAACTACCGACCTCACAGCAGCCAGGTATATTCACGTATATTAACTACCGACCTCACAGCAGCCAGGTATATTCACGTATAGTAACTACCGATATTCACGTATATTAACTACCGACCTCACAGCAGCCAGGTATATTCACGTATATTAACTACCGACCTCACAGCAGCCAGGTATATTCACGTATATTAACTACCGACCTCACAGCAGCCAGGTATATTCACGTATATTAACTACCGACCACGCAGCAGCCGGGTATATTCACGTACATTAACTACCGACCACGCAGCAGCCAGGTATATTCACGTATATTAACTACCGACCTCACAGCAGCCAGGTATATTCACGTATATTAACTACCAATATTCACGTATATTAACTACCGACCTCACAGCAGCCAGGTATATTCACGTATATTAACTACCGATATTCATGTATATTAACTACCGACCACGCAGCAGCCTGGTATATTCACGTATATTAACTACCGATATTCACGTATATTAACTACTGACCTCACAGCAGCCAGGTATATTCACGTATATTAACTACCGATATTCACGTATATTAACTACCGACCTCACAGGAGCCAGGTATATTCACGTATATTAACTACCGATATTCACGTACATTAACTACCGACCACGCAGCAGCCGGGTATATTCACGTACATTAACTACCGACCACGCAGCAGCCAGGTATATACACGTACATTAACTACCGACCACGCAGCAGCCGGGTATATACACGTACATTAACTACCGACCACGCAGCAGCCGGGTATATTCACGTACATTAACTACCGATATTCACGTACATTAACTACCGACCACGCAGCAGCCGGGTATATTCACGTACATTAACTACCGACCACGCAGCAGCCGGGTATATTCACGTACATTAACTACCGACCACGCAGCAGCCGGGTATATTCACGTACATTAACTACCGACCTCACAGCAGCCGGGTATATTCACGTATATTAACTACTGACCACACAGCAGCCAGGTATATTCACGTATGCTAACTACTGTAGCTGCAGCTGACGTGACAGAGCCGACCGTCTGCCAGGAGCAAAGACTGGAATCAGCTCACTAAACGCTGAAAATGGTGATAAACCTTCTCGAACAATAGAATAACAGTTTGTACAAGTTTAAACTCCAGACTTCAGACTCCAGATTGCAGCATTTGGGCTGCTATCAGCTAATGATGCTAATGCACATCAAACATCACAGTCTGGCATAAGACAGCAGCCAGGAGAGGTGGGCAGAGATCATTATTGGAGCTATTTAAGATACTTGGCAAATATTTCAGAGTTAAAAGCAGGAAAAATTAACCAGATGTTTAGACAGGAGACTCTGGGAGGCTGAACATTGACTGTGGCAGACGTTACCCTTTAAAAGCCGTGTGTTACTGCATCCACACAGGTAAAACAGAAACACACGAGCTCACGCTGACACACAGACCATCAGGTGTAGAGCTGTTAGTGTTCAGTTTCATCAAACATGCACATTTTCAGGCTGTGAAGCAGATCAGCAAACACAGACTGTGTTTGTTCGCTCGCTCATCAGTTAGTCGCCGCGACGATCAGCGGCGCATGCTGTCATTCCAGTGCATCGGTGCCACGACTGCGTGCGACAGGCGGCACACCCAGACCCATCGGCACACAGAGGCCAGACTCGGTGTGTGCCGATGGTTCTGGACCGGCCTCTCATTCAGCATGCGGGTCATTCAGTCCATCCAAGAGGCATCAGAGTAAAGCTGCGAATGACAGGAAGCAGGGTGGCATGGAGAGCAGGCCAGAGGAGGCAGAGACAGAGCAGGTAAGAGGTGGAGATGTGGGTTATCGGCACATCCACGCGGTGGGGGTGACTGACGTGCGTACAGTGCCTGATAACAGTTCCCATCTGCGGCAGTGACTGGCCAGACTGGTACTACTGGTTCATCGTGTTTGAGTGATAGTTTGGATTTTTGGAGCTCAGCTGAACGTGACTCCTGTAGTTCGTCCAGCTAAACCAAGACTCACAAAACAGAAATGTGCAGCAGCTAATGAGGCTGAGAGGAGGGTGGAGTATAACTACAGGATCCTCAGTGAGGGGGGTGGAGTTTAACTACAGGATCCTCAGTGAGGGGGGTGGAGTTTAACTACAGGATCCTCAGTGAGGCGGGTGGAGTTTAACCACAGGATCCTCACAGAGGTGGGTGGAGTTTAACTACAGGATCCTCAGTGAGGCAGGTGGAGTTTAACTACAGGATCCTCAGTGAGGGGGGTGGAGTTTAACTACAGGGTCCTCAGTGAGGCGGGTGGAGTTTAACTACAGGATCCTCGGTGAGGCAGGTGGAGTTTAACTACAGGATCCTCAGTGAAGAGGGTGGAGTTTAACTACAGGATCCTCAGTGAGGCGGGTGGAGTTTAACTACAGGATCCTCAGTGAGGCGGGTGGAGTTTAACTACAGGATCCTCGGTGAGGCAGGTGGAGTTTAACTACAGGATCCTCAGTGAGGCGGGTGGAGTTTAACTACAGGATCCTCAGTGAGGTGGGTGGAGTTTAACTACAGGATCCTCGGTGAGGCGGGTGGAGTTTAACTACAGGATCCTCAGTGAGGAGGGTGGAGTTTAACTACAGGATCCTCGGTGAGGCAGGTGGAGTTTAACTACAGGATCCTCGGTGTGGAAACATCTTTTTCTTCCTTTTGCTCACAAAACAAAATAAAGCTCCTCTCAGCAGCGTTTCAGGGTCGCACGCCGTCAGTATCGACCCTTAAAGGCTTTGAGACGAATGAATAATGAATATTTCTGCACAGGACAGAAAAAGCACCGTCAGCATTTCCTGTTTGACAGTAAAGCTGCTTCGACTGTCATCACATTGGAATATACTGAAAGGTGATGCACATACAGGAAGTGTTGTTGTCTTCGGTTCACAGAACAGGAAATAAGGTCAAATTATGCACAGAGCTAAGAGTTAAAATGATCTCACTGCACTTAAAGAAAATAAGACTTCGGACAGAAATTATTGTCATGACGGTGATTTCTGCTGCTGTATTTGCTGTTTTGGAGCCCCTGTCTGTCTGGAGGTCAGAGGTCAGGACTTTTAGTCTCAGTTAAAAAAATCCAAACTATCGGTGTAAAGACTGCAGGCTTTACATCTGGCACACTGTAGTGGGAGCTGAGGAGGTGACTGGTTCTCTCCCAGTAACATGTCAGTTCCCTGCAGGCAGCTGTGAGGATGGGTTGTAGTTACCATGCTTCACCACCAGAGGGGACCATTATCAAGTAAATAACCACAGAAACCACAGAAATACTACAGCGACACACTAACAAACAGAACCGACAGAGACACACAATCACTCTCTTTTCTTCCATATTCTCAGAACCGTCCATCTGTCTATAGGCAGCCCGAAACATCCAATCACATCCACCAGACTTCACAGATCTGTGTGTTTATGTGTCACTTTATACTAAAAAGTATGAGTGTATTCTGAAAGCTTGACACTTTTCTCCCTCGTTCAGACAGAAACACCTAAATGTTCGACCGTAGCAGCTGAATCCACACGTGTGCAGCCGTGAACGTCCGTTTCCCTGAGCGACAGTTTTTCTGCTGAGTCAGACGTCGGGTACGATCAGCCCCGGTACAGGTGGAGCCATGTCCTGTGTTTGTGTGTGTGTGTGTGCGTGTGCACGCCATGGTATGTGGCAGGGACATGCACGTGGAGATGTCGTGTGCTAAAAGCAGTGTGCCGAGCCGAGCCGAGCCGAGCCGCGGGCGTGGCTGTGCTGTGAGGAGTGCCAGGATGCCAAGAGGGAAGGAGGGAGGCTGTGAGGAGGAGGAGGAGGAGGAGGAGGAGGAGGAGGAAGGGTGGGGGTATAGGCGTGGTCGGGTGGCGGGGGACTCCACTTACCAGAGATCTGGGGCTGGATGCCGGGCTGGTCGTTGGAGCTCAGCAGCTGGGCCTGGATGGTCTCCACCACACGCTTGAAACGTCGGCTGGGACCTGACAGGAAGGAAGGAGCTTCGTTAGGGTTCCTGACGGTTTGGAGCTGCTCTGGAGTCAGTCGCCACGCTCTCTTCTCACTGGGATGGACCGCAGTCCACACAAACAGTACGAGCGCTGTAAGACTGAGAAGCTTCATCTGTCTGAAACTGAGAGCTGAGCAGCAACAGACGTCACAGACAGGACCAAACAAACCAACAGAGAAGGTGTAGCAGAACTTCACAAACACATAAACAAACGCTGGCCCTAACTGGCTGTGAAGGTTTAATGGAGAAGATCCAACTTTTCATAAACTGATGCAGTTTAATACAAGGAGTCATTATTTCCATCCCAAAGATCCATACAGTAACTCACTGAACGTACTTCAGGCTTTAAACACTTCCTGCTAACACAGAAGGTTACTATGATATGCTCTGCCTCTGATTGGCTCTGACCTTAACCAAGTACCAGCCAATCAGAGGAACAGGTCTAAGTTTAAGGATGAGACACTTTCTGCAGGCAGAGCTGCAGCCTTTTTGTAAAACCTGATGAATCTCCAGGTGAAAGCAGAATATGTGATGAGGATGAGGCTCACAGGACAAGTGGAGTCATGAGGAAGCTGATGAGGGTTTTAAAGCTTTAATTGGTGACTTCAGGAAGTGGGGGGCGCTCCCTACAGCTTCTCACCAGGTCTGAGACACTTCTGCTGCTTTTCTAATGTCTGACGGCGTCAGTTCAGACTTTAACACGACACTCGTGGAGTTCTGCTGGTTTTGATGCTCGTCTGATGATGAGAAAAATCTCATCCGAATGATTAAACTGATTTTTGTTTCTTTGTTCATTAAAGACGATAATTAAGTAATAAAGTTAAGGCAAAAGGAGAAGTTTGATGAGATTAATGAGACCTCGTGTTGAGGTGTGATGGACATGTCGTGTCCAGCCTGCTCAGACTGAGGTGACAGATGAAACATTCATGATGTGGTGGAGTTGAGGCAGGACGCAGGAAGCCCACTAACACGAACACACATGTGACAGCGTGATCTGAAACATGTGACTGTGACACCGGAGCTGAACCCGGGGGTTCAGAACCTCAAACCTCAGGCTGGCAGTGAGCTCTGCTTTGGGGATTTACAGGTAAGAAATAATTTATGGTGCGTTTCAAGAGTCACTCGTTGACTTCCACAAGGTGTACAAAAAAAACAAACTTTAGTGACTCAGGTGCAGCATCTGATTTACAGAAAACCCACAAAAGTTTCCAGGAAGTGAAAACCCAAAGACGGAAGGAAAGCCAAAGTAATTGATTAGTAAAATTGTTATCAATTAACTTTCTGTCGGCTAATTGATTAATTGGTTGATCGGTTCAGTGTGACTCACCTATGGGAAACCTCAACAGATCAAGTTCAGCATGTGCTGTGTTACCTGAGAGCAGGGTGAAGGTGACGGAGTAGATGCCGTTGTCCTTGGTGGCGCCGGTGCTCTCGGTGTAGGTGATGTCCACCTGGAACTTCACCGGCTTCTGGAAAACCGTCGGACCGGCTGTGGACTTGTACTCCGCCCGGAAACTGGTCTGAGAGATGACGCTGTGGCTCAGACTGGGAATCTGAGAGAGGACAGAGACACAGTCAGCAGCGAGGACGGAGACAGAGAGAGAGAGACAGAGAGAGAGAGACAGAGACAGTGACAGCAGCGGAAGGAGACCACCAGAGGACATGTGATGCTGCATCCACCAGAGGACACATGATGCTGCGTCTAGCAGAGGACACGCGATGCTGCTGTCCACCAGAGGACACGTGATGCTGCGTCCAGCAGAGGACACGTGATGCTGCTGTCCACCAGAGGACACGTGATGCTGTGTCCAGCAGTGGACACATGTACTGACGACACAAAGCTACAGTCACTCTGAAGTGTTTTGGAGAAAAGCTCGTCAGGTGAGCAGCTCGTTGTCAGCAGCAGAGTTAAAGAAAAAGTTAAGAGCACTCCAGCAAAGACCCGCCCTGCTCTGCTCTGATTGGCTCAGACATTTCTTCTAACCTGAACCAGGCACCAGCCAATCAGAGGAACAGGTCTAAGTTTAAGGATCTAAGAGGAGCAGAGAGGAGGAGACTCACGGAGAGGAAGGCGTGGACGATGTCCGCCTTGATGGAGCTGAGAGGTTTGTCTCGGATCACGATGAAGATCTGCTCCTCCTTCTCCAGGTTGATGAAGTTACCGAACCAGGACTTCTTAGCCAGTCTGCGGGGAGGGACGGGACAGACATCAGCTGTGTTTGACCATCTGAAGACGTTTTGACAAAAGCTGCCGCAGAGCGAGCTGAAGCCTCCTGGACAGCAGGAGGCGCTGCTGACGTTAGTTTCACTTCTCTACTGAAACAGTCTGACACAGGAGACGAACTTCAATCTGGACTTCCACAAACGAGAGTTGGTTAACATTTCTATATTATTTACTGATTTTCACAGACTTTGAAATAAATAAATACGCTGCAAACATCTTTTATGGAGGGACTCTCTCTTTGGATTATTGAGCTTGTTATTATTGTAACTAAAATGCACACAGATCAATTCGAGTTATTTAGTTCTTTCTAAATATGAACGAGTCCTGCAAGGAAGTGAACAATGAAAAGCTACAACCACTTAGCCTGCTAGCATGTTGCAGCACAGCATGCTCGAACGTGTGTTTATGGATTATATGTCGGTTAAATGAAGGCGTTACTCACTCTGGAGACGAGTCTGGAGTCAGACTGGACATGTCTTCCTGGGTGGGAACTGCGGACATACAGGTCAAAGGTCACAGAGTTAAGATGTGTCTTCGGGTGTCACGTGTGGAAACTGTGCTCGCAGAGACGCTTCAGTCGTTCCACAGATATACAGTAAATATAAATGAGATTATCTGGGCTCAGTTTGTCTGGAGGGATTTCACAGCAAATCAAATCGGCTGCAGAGAAACTCTCTAAAGAGGGAAACGGTAAATTTTCCACCGGCTGTAATGAGATCGTTATCTCAGATGTGACATGGCTGGAGGCTGCTGTGTGTCGCGATAAGGCCGTTAAATAAATATCTCCATTAGGAGTAAAGAGGTGATTCGTGCTCGCCCCCCTGAGCTCCAGACTGATGCACAAACACACTCGGCTGCATCGCTGAGATCAGAGTCAGATAAAATCTTAAAGATCTGATCTGAATAAATCACACCCGGAAGGCTCAGTTCATCTGAACCCCCCACCCCCACCCCCCCTCCACCCACCTTGCATTTTCCTGCGGTGGAAGCGCGGCGAGCCCAGGAAGCTGTTCTTGATGGAGTTGAGGCGTGTCCTCCAGGGCATGCCCCCGATGGAGGGGCTGGGCGGCGGCGTTGGGCTGGGCGTGCCGGTCGGGCTGTCCTTGGGCGTGTGCACCGGGGTGCCTTTAGGGGTGGGGAGAGGGCTCCCTCTGGGGGAGGGGTGGGGAGTCACCTGCGTGATGGGGACAGATTTGCCGTTGTGGTCAGGGTGGAGGTGGTGCCGACGGCGGGGCGACATAGGAGGCACGGGGGAGAGCGGGATGGAGAGCTTGGGAGGGACGGTGAGCGGGGGGTGGCGTCTCACTCGGGGGCTGTTGGGGATGCAGGGAGCCAGAGGCTGGCAGGGCGTGGTGGGCTCAGATTTGGGGGTGGTGGGGGTCTGGGCTGTGTTGGGAAGGGGGTTGGACCTGGTGGTCTGCAGGGGCTTCTCAGACACTTTGGGCTTGGCGGGGAGGGTCTGAGTGCGGGGGTGCATGAGGGGAGACCCCATCTTTGGCTGGTAGGAGTTGGGCGTGCGTGGCCCCACCCCGTTAAGGCGGACCTCGGGGGAGTGGGTGGGGCTGCAGTTGGGGGACTGACACAGGTCTGGGGACTGGGGCGGGATGAAAAACCGCCGGTTGGGCTGCGATTGGTCATGCACCGTTAGACATGACGGCAGAGTCGGCCAATGAGAGCGCGGGGATACGACCAGCGGAGCGCCGCAGCCCGATAAAGGTTCATTCCATAAAAAAAACACAGAGCAGGAAACAACACAGCAGCGTGGCAGATGGGTGGAGGGGTGGAGCAGGCAGGAAGTGGTGAGAGTGCAAGAAAGAAAGAAAAACAACATGCGATTAGCACAGTGATTAGCCAATCAGGAGGCAGCAGTGGAGCATTCATGACCCATTAACAGTAGGGATGCACCGAGATCGAGTGCTGGAACAAACCAGTTTCCTGTTTCTTTATTCCACAGTATTACAGAAACGCGACATTTATGACCTGTTATCATTATTATCTCTGCAGTGGAAGTTCTGTTTTCAGTTTCCAGTCTGAGTTTGTTTCTGTACGACAACGAAATCTGGTCCCAGAAACAAGTGACCTGCTGAGTTTTCTGAACAAAGATCAGGATTTAGTCACATGTTTGCTGTTTTTTCATGAACTACTCTGTTACTTTAACAAAAAGACAAAATGTGTTCTGTCACTAAGTGCACTTTGATCATTAAATATGCAAATTAGAAATGTCAAATATATTTTCTGGACATTCATCCAGTGACTTGTGGAGCGTTTTCAGACAGTCGTCGTCATTCTAGTTCACATCTTTCCACCTTTATGGAAAACTGCGTTACCTTCACTCGACAGCGGCCACTGTGGCCACGCGTGGTAACTGCAGGCTGTTTCTCCACAAACAGGAAACAAACATGTCTTTGACGTAAAGTCTGTTTACTTTTTACTTTTCTGATGAATCCATTGAAATGTTTATCAGTGCATAAACATCAGACTCATAAAGTCAGTGAGGCGTCACAGGGTTAATATTTATGTAATGTTTGCTCACATTCGAAGATTTAGAGACTGAATTTAGGAGAAGAAGATTTTACTGTTTATGAATTGAACTTTTTGCTTGGAAGCAGAGAATGAGAGAATCGTCTGTTACACATCTTTCCATTTCCTGACAATCAGGATTTCAGCTGGCAGAACTTCGGTGCATCCCTAATTACCAGCAAGTGAACCAGCTCGAAAGCTAACGGCTTTAGCTTCGCCCTCCACCTGGGAGCAGCCAGAGAGCATGCACGGTGCTGATGCACGATGCTGTGGAATGAATGAGCAGATCACAGGTCAGAACAGCGTGAAGCCACAGCTGGACGAACAGGGAGCAGACCTGAGGTCAGTCCCTCCTCAGGACTCCCT
>NC_055658.1:33517237-33594737 GCF_017976325.1 Chelmon rostratus
ACACACTGATACACACTGATACACACAGATACTCATACACACTAATACACACTGATACACACAGATACACACAGATACACACAAATACACACTGATACTCATACACACTAATACACACAGATACACACAGATACACACTGATACACACAGATACACACAGATACTGACACACTGACATCAGTGCCACTGTTTTACTGTGCTTCATATACTGCTAACATGCTGTTTGGATGATCTAATGCTGATACTCGACACGTCTCTGGCAGCGTTTTGTCTCGTTATCTGGTGAAAGTGGCTGAGGTGAGGCGGGAGCTGAATGGATACAACGCAGACTGCAGATCAGATCTATGTTCAAATCAGCTAACCTGGTGAAACACACACAGATCATCTGTGCAGATCGGACTCTGATGTGTTACACATGGTCGTATATTTCCACGTCCAGCAGACACAGAGTAACTCGTCAGCCGCTCGTCTCCGAGCGTCCGCCTGCCGTTTGCCGCCGAGCGGCTCGTGTACAGGAACAGCCGCCGAAAACAGTCAGACTCAACTCGACAGGAAGTGGCTGAAAAGCTCGGCAGAGCTGCAGAGCCGGTGACGATTCTCAGTGTGGACACGTTGTCCGGTGTTGGTATGAAAACACTGACAGGAAGAGTTTCAACGCCGTCGCTGTTCTCTTCGCTCTCTGGCGTCTCGAAGCTAAAAACAAGTCGAGGCGTCGCCGGGTCGCCGTGGAGCAAACAGCCCGGCTGTCAATGTGCCACTTTGGTCGAGTATCAGCACTGGAGCATCCACATGAAGAATCAATGTACTAAGTAATCAGATTACTTTTCTGTGACACCTACACTTTCAGATCAGATCAGATCGAGTGAAAAGCTCTAATCAAATTTAACCTTTTCTGATCCAAATCAAAGAATTTTCCAAAACACTTCTGATATTTTTTGCAGTGTGATGACTGAATGCTGGACTTTTATTTTATTTTTCTTAAATATTGCTTCACTTTTGTTAGTAGGTTAAAAATGTAAAAGACAGATTTCTACTATGAATGATGCTAACAGGCTCCTTCTAATGGAGAGACACTAAAATAATGAGTGAAAGACATTTAAAGGAGTTTAGCAAGCACGGGGTGCTACAAAAGAAAAGGAAACAGATGGATGGCAGAAACAAAATGAATCTGACACGACAAACAAACTGAGGAAACACGACGAGCCGAGCCGACCAATACCTTTCCTCCTTGCTGCAGTTAGCGTTTGTGATATCCAAGCTTTTACTGAACACAGATTTGCTAAAAGGGGCAGACAGAAAATCAAGAGACAGTCACATGAGGGGAATCCTAACGTCCAGCATGCAGCACAAACAAAGCAAAGAGCAACACAAAGCTCAGAACGTGCACAGACGAGACCCCGAAGAGAAAAACCAGGAGGAGAAACACATTCGTGGCTCATGCTCGAGTCGGTGGGACAACCGACACACCGCTTCCATCCCCGGAACCGGTTCACGCGCTGTGACGTTCACGCTCAACAGACCGGGGACAACAACAGGTCCTGCTGGGGGAACCTGGTCCCAGAGCACAAAGTAAAACTAACATCAGGAGCCGATGAGGTGTGATGAAGAGTTCTGCCAGATCACACCAGCAGCTGAAACAGCAAACGTTCACACGCAGATCAATTAACTGGAAGGCGACCAACCGTGTAACAGATGAGCTAACGCAGGTTTTTCATTTTAGCGACGCAGAAACGAGAACGAGATCCGCGATCGGCCACGCCGCGTCCACCTCTGCCTAGCCTCCTCTGTCGGGGTTAAACCGCTCTTTAAACTGATATTCAGCAGTCTTACACGTTCGTGGAGGCTTTTCTCCACTTCGGTAACTTTTAACTGGATGAAATGAACAAAACGTCAGCGGTAACCAAGAATCCAGCGGAGAGAAATTGGAAAGAAGCTCAGAGAAGCAGACTGTGACGAACTCGTCTGTTCAAACATCCACATTTTATTTTATCATCCACATCAAACACGTGCAATTCAAAACTTTCCTTTGAGAAACTGAAGCATCCTTCTGAAGGCAACTAGATTTTTTCTTTATAATGCACATTTTTATATATATCTTTAGTTTTCTTTTATTATTTCTCTTTTGTCTCCTTTATTTTTTATTCTTGCTATAGCTGCTGTCTGTAGCAGCAGAATGTCTCCTGCGTGGGATCAATAAAGTTCTATCTTGTTTATCTGGTTAGCACGTTAGCTCGCCAGCTGCAGGAGTTCAACACCAGGCCTGTGAGAAGTCACTCCGTCGCTGAACGTCCACCAGAAGGTTTCTTTTAATTATTAATTCTTTTTATTTCAGGACGTCCTCGATGTTCTTCAACAAGCAAACACAGAAGTCTGATGGAGGATTTTAGAAAACTACAGATTCATGTTTGGACCGTCACTTCTTCTTTGACAATACTTCAATACCCATGAGCCTCTGCCACTGTTGCTATGGAGATGAAGCCAATCGGAGCACAGAGTGTGTGCGTGTTTGAGCCTTTACCGTGACTTTCTTTCCTGTGAGACCTCGTCTAACGTCGACCTGAGCAGAAGTCTAATGAACCAGAACAAGTGAAAACCTGCGGGTGGGTGTCGGGGGCCCTCAGCGTCGTCTGTAAACGTCTGTAAACGTCACATCTGTTCGTGCCTCCTCGGGATCTTAACTTGATGAGTGTTTAGTTCAAACACTTCAACAGTTCAGCTGAACATTGAAGACACAAAGCGTCCCTCTTATTAACTCTGCGCTGATGATTTTCCATCACGCAGACGGGGGCCTCGGGTCCACAGGAGACTTTGACGTGGGTTTGAGCTCCGCTCGCTCTGCTGACCCTTCAATGAAACTGATGCGAGATGACTCGTTCTCACTCTGAAGGCTTTAAATGATGAAGATGAAGGGTGTCAGAGCAGATTCATTGCTGACCTTCGTGTGATAGTTCAGTGAATGAACTCGTGTAAAAACAGAAGCTCTGTGCTTCATCAGCGAGGTGCTAATGGGCCAGCTCGGTCAACAACGTTTAATGAAAGATAACAGATCTCAGCTGTCATCAGAGAGTTCCTGCGACCTGAAGAGTGTGGGATGGAAGCAGCTCCTGGAGGAGGCGGGAGGTAAAAATCTGCTCTGTTGGACAGATGTCCGTCTGGTTTTCATGATGCTGCAGCGCTCTGACTTCTCCAGATTGAGGCTGAACTTTTATCTAACGTGACGTCACGCCTTTACATTTCATGCTTTTTTTTCTGTTAATATTTCATGTTGTATGTTTTATTCAGTGTTTACTGCGCTGTCTGACATCACTACTCTTCACTGTATGATCATCTTGCTTCGCATTGTTCTGGCGCCGACTTTAATCCTGCTGGTCTGATGTTTTCCAGCCTGTCAAAGCACTTTGAACAAGTTCTGAAGCTGCTCAGTCAAAAAGCTGAATGCAGACGGCTGCAGAGCGCTGAGGATGAAAGAACGACGGCTTCTGGTTTCATGAGATGTGTTTATATCCTGTTAACTATCGATCCAGTTCAGAGACCTCAAACACCAACCGCCTCAGGTCAAAGGGTTTATTCGCTCATTAACTGCACTTGACGTCACGGCAGCTCTCTGTCTCAGGCATTCAGCATATCTTTGTTTTCACACCTCCCGGCAGACGTTCTCATTCATCGACACATCAGCTGTCGGCAAAGCTGAAATATTGTTCACAGGCTTTAACCACAAACTGTCCGCTGATCCTCAGCCAAACAACTTCCTGTTTATTCCCGTTGTCCTGACTAACGGCTTCTGAATATCGACTCGGGGGCAAAGGAAGGCGTAGCGTGATGTTGGTGTAGTTGGTGACTGTGTTAGCTCGGAGGCTGTGTCACATGATTGTGTGGACAAACAGTCTCTCCTCGAACTGGTTTCACCACGAAGCTGCTTTAGCTGCTCAAACCAAACTAAACCCTCACGTTTACTCTCATAAAACTGTTTTTTTGTTTCTTCATCAGGGCTTCAGGAGCCGCTGATGAAAAAATGGTGCCGTGAAGCAAAACTCATGAGGGTCACTGACGATGATCTATGACTAACAGCCTAAGACTAACTAACAGACTAACAGACTAACTAACAGCCAAAGACTAACTAACAGACTAACAGCCTAACAGACTAAGACTAACTAACAGACTAACTAACAGACTAACAGACTAACAGACTAACAGCCAAAGACTAACTAACAGACTAACAGACTAACAGACTAAGACTAACTGACAGACTAAGACTAACTAACAGACTAACAGACTAAGACTAACTAACAGACTAACTAACAGCCAAAGACTAACTAACAGACTAACAGACTAACAGACTAAGACTAACTAACAGACTAAGACTAACTAACAGACTAACAGACTAACAGCCTAAGACTAACTAACAGACTAACACACTAACAGACTAAGACTAACTAACAGACTAACAGACTAACTAACAGACTAACAGACTAAGACTAACTAACAGACTAAGACTAACTAACAGACTAACAGACTAACAGACTAACAGCCTAAGACTAACTAACAGACTAACAGACTAAGACTAACTAACAGACTAACAGACTAACAGCCTAAGACTAACTAACAGACTAACACACTAACAGACTAAGACTAACTAACAGACTAACAGACTAACTAACAGACTAACAGACTAAGACTAACTAACAGACTAAGACTAACTAACAGACTAACAGACTAACAGACTAACAGCCTAAGACTAACTAACAGACTAACAGACTAAGACTAACTAACAGACTAACAGACTAACAGCCTAAGACTAACTAACAGACTAACACACTAACAGACTAAGACTAACTAACAGACTAACAGACTAACTAACAGACTAACAGACTAACAGCCTAAGACTAACTAACAGACTAACAGACTAACTAACAGCCAAAGACTAACTAACAGACAGACTAACAGACTAACTAACAGACTAACAGACTAACTAACAGACTAACAGCCTAACAGACTAAGACTAACTAACAGACTAACAGACTAACTAACAGACTAACAGCCTAACAGACTAACAGCCTAACAGACTAAGACTAACTAACAGACTAACAGACTAACTAACAGACTAACAGCCTAACAGACTAACAGCCTAACAGACTAACAGCCTAACAGCCTAAGACTAACTAACAGACTAACTAACAGACTAACAGACTAACAGACGAACATACTAACTAACAGACTAACAGACTAACAGACTAAGACTAACTAACAGACTAACAGACTAACAGACGAACAGACTAACTAACAGACTAACAGACTAACAGACTAAGACTAACTAACAGACTAAGACTAACTAACAGACTAACAGACTAACTAACAGACTAACAGACTAACAGCCTAAGACTAACTAACAGACTAAGACTAACTAACAGACTAACAGACTAACAGCCTAAGACTAACTAACAGACTAACAGCCTAAGACTAACGAACAGACTAACAGACTAACTAACAGACTAATAGACTAACAGCCTAAGACTAACTAACAGCCTAACAGACTAACTAACAGACTAACAGACTAAGACTAACTAACAGACGAACAGACTAAGACTAACTAACAGACTAACAGACTAACTAACAGACTAACAGACTAAGACTAACTAACAGACTAACAGACTAACAGACTAAGACTAACTAACAGACTAACAGACTAAGACTAACTAACAGACTAACAGACGAACAGACTAACAGACTAACAGACTAAGACTCACTAAAAGACTAACAGACTAAGACTAACTAACAGACTAACAGACTAACTAACAGACTAACAGACTAAGACTAACTAACAGACTAAGACTAACTAACAGACTAAGACTAACTAACAGACTAACAGTAGGAAAGACGTGAAGCGCTGCAGTGAGTTAGTCTGAGTGACTGGACTGAAACATGAAGGAAACTTTCAGGTTTCATTAACGTCGACGAAGCCGTTTCTGTTGTTTGTGCCTCGTTTCAAGAAATAAGAGGAAAAAAAAGACTTGTGAGGTGCTAAAATTGTACAAATGACCCTTTCTGACACTCTGAGTTTGTTCTGCTTCATTGATTGTGTAAAGTAATAATTTGTTATTGATTAGAGCAGCGACGTGAGCAGGCTCAGCTCTGGAATGAGAATGACGTTCATTCATGGAGCTTCGCCTGAACGTGTCAAACAACCTCCCACGTCCTGTCGGCTCTATTGTCCCAACAACACAAACATCAACGGCCTCTTTATGCGGCGACTCGCCAGACGGACGGTTCTCAGCCTTTAGTCCTCTTTACTGCATGCTCCATGCACACTTTACACACACGACGCACAAACTGAGTCCTGTTCATGCATTCAACATCTGGGCCAGAGCTGAGAGCACAGCGTTAGTCTCTGGCTGAAACAGGAGGTCACGTCGGGCCTCATCTTGACCCGACAGAGAGAGAACGATGCATCATGTATTTAACTGCAGGTCGGTGAAGGAGGGCAGGATTTACAGCTGTGGACAGACCTCACGGCGAACTCGGGTCGTTCTGAGGGCAACCAGACGGCGGCTGTGACATCAATTTGAGGAAGGACGAGTCGAATGTTGATGAAGCTGCTGAGCTGCACCTCCTTCCTTTACTTCACTGAACTGGGATTAAATACATTATTTATCACATCTGATAACCATCATCGGCTACACTTCGACCGACAGCGCAGCTTCCTGACTGACCCGTGTGTGTCAGACACGTTCGTCCATGCTCATGAACACACGTGCAGATCTCCGTCTCTTACCTCTGACCGTGGGTCGCCATGTCGATGGCTCGTCGCACCGGGACGGGAGATCCTCCCTCCGTGACGCTCAGCACCTCCATGGACTTCCTCTCCGGCCTCCGCTTACCGTGACGGCTCAGCATGGGCGAGTCCACGCGCTTCCTGGGAGGGTCTGCTGAGCGGGGTCAGGGGTCAAAGGTCAATGACGGGACAACACAAGATCAGAGACCACTCAAAAAACCTTCAGTAACCAAATTATATATATATATATATATATATATATATCCTCTGCGAGTCAGTGCTGCCTTGTGTATTTGCAGAGAACGCTCCACAGTCCCAGCCCCCCTGAACTAACCATCGTGTGCCCTGAGGTCTCTGTGAAGTTCGGTGCAACATTTGATAGACTGAGGGTGGAAAAGCTTTTAAATACTGATGTGGAGCTGGAAATTTATTGGCTGAAAAGGTAACCTGTGATGGGATGATGTCGGCTCGTTCGTGTGCCAGCTGTCGCACCTGCCAAGTCCCGGCAGGGACAGAATGTCCTCCGAGCACCGAGGACACTTAAACATCACTGCAGCAAAAAGGAAACTTCAGCAGCTGACGCATCAACGCGCTGACGTTTAGCTGGCAATGCTAACTGTGGTCACCCTCTTAGTTTAGCACATTAGCATGCTGACAAATGCTAATTAGCACCAAACAGAAAGCACAGCTGGGGGGGGTGGGAACAGGTCAGTACAGGTATTTGGTCATAAACTAAAGTGCTGGACGTCCTGATGACGATCAATGAGCTGCACACGATGACGCAGCGATTAGAAACGACGCTCTCCCGTTCGGCTGGACTGGCCTACCGATCTCGTTGCGTGGCGGCAGGTTCTGGTCCTCGTGGCTCGGGTACCTCTCCTTACGGTCCAGCAGCAGGAAGTAGATCATCTTTTCCTGGTTGTCACTGGAGAGAGACGTTAAGAGCGGGACAGTGAGATGCTTCATCATCAAACGACATATTAAATAGAAGAATTCATCCTCAGCCGTCTCATCTATTTCTCTGCCCCTCTCATCAGCTCCTTCATCCCCCTCCTCCCCCTTTAATCTGCCTCCTCTGTGGTTTTGACTGCCTCTCTGCTCCTCCTCCTCCTCCTCCTCACTCACTCCTCAGACAGCAGGTCTTTGGTCAGTTTGTCCTTGTCCCTGAAGCAGCCCAGAGAGTGCATGCTCTCCAGGACGTCGGGGTCGATCTCCTCGGCCGAGGCCAGCGTCCTGATGGCCACCTTCCTGGGGACGGGCTGCTCGGGCTCGGGCTCGTTCTTTCCAGCTCTGCAACACAACACAGGCCAGAGCAGCACGGAGCTCACGGTTTGCACCAACAAAGAAATTTAGACTGAACTTGTAAACAGCTGCAAGCTTCTGCAGCTGAACTTGACCTTAACAACACATGATTCAGCTTCATGTCAGGGAGGAAAAGCCCCCTAATAGAGCACAGAGGGGAGCTCAGACCTGCAGGGAGGCGCGCTCCACTGCACAAACGTCATGATCAGCAAACAAACAAGTTTAATAACTCAAAAGGGAAGCAGGAGCACTTCGGCATGACGGACACGCAGCACGGACTTTGTTCCATTAGATGATGTTTTCTTGTATCAGCATCTAATTTACTGCTTCCAGAGCAGCCAGACAAAACAATCGATGAGGAGTAAAGACGAACAGGTCGTACACCTGAACAAAATATTCCAGCTGCTGTGTCAGAGGTAACAGAGTGAAGTCTGAGGAACATCTGGATCGATGTGGTTTAACTGGAATTCATTTAACACTGAGAACTCAGGGATCATCTGAGGAACCAAAGGGTGTGAACAGAAAACTCATTTTAATGGACAATTAGACAACAGTCAGTTTGAAAAAAGAATAAAAATGCATAAACAGCATAAAGCAATGAGGCATTCGGTCAATGAAAGATCCCACGTCTGAAGGGTGATGAATAATAATCTGCTCTGGGGTTGAAGGAGTCTTCCTCGGTGTCAGACTCCTTCTACTCTGATAATCATCTGAAAAATTCAGCGTTATTCAGATTATTTGTTACTGACGGTGAAGCGCTGCTGACCCTCATGCTGAAGTTTTCCTGCTTCCTTCTGAAGTTGATGCACTTATTAGGCTTCAATCTGAGGCTTTGTGCAATCATTAACAGGATATCCAAACAAATTCTGTTAATTTTCTTTCTTTTCTCGAATCTTTCCTTGTTTTCTTTTGAATTCTTGGATAATTGAACATTTTCAAACATAAGATGAAATAAAACACGGGGGAAGAATCACTCTGATTGAACAAGTAGACCGTTTCATTTTGGTTAATTAACAGCTTTGTCTAATTCTTATAGTTTCATCCAATATTTCAATCTGTAATAATTATTAATAATTAACTGTAGAGGAACGTTTTGGCAGAATCAGTGATTCTCACCTGTTTCGGCTTCTTAAGATATTTTTGTCATTTCTGCCTTAATCAGTTATAACATCAGACTCACCAAGTGAACTGACTCAATCTGGCAGTCTGATGGCTCAGAAATGATCCGACAGGTTGTTAACGAAGCTTGTTAACCTCCGTCCCACTTCCTGCTTCAGATTTGTCCCACTGGGCTCACTGTAGTTGTCTGCACCGTTTTCCTCTGCAGTGAGGGATTATTCTGAAATATTCCAGGTGTGCTGACGTTCAGTTTTACCTCCACATGAAACGGTTTAGATGGACTGAGCTTGTCGGACGTCTCTGAAGCGTTATTAGTGCTCAAACTGTAACGAATCCCAGCGCAGAGTGATATGCAACATTTAACAGAAGCTAAATATCGGTTTGCTGATGCTGTGGTTGAACATTAAAGGTCATTTCAAACCAGTGAGAGAAATCTGCCTTTCAGAAGGCAGAAATAGTGAATCCATTAGCGATCAGGGGTCCATCAGGAGCGACGCAGCGTCCTGAAGCTTGAGCTGCTCTCTCAGCTTTCCAACAACTGGACCTCACACTCTCAAGATTAATGGACCTGCTTCTCCTCCGAGAGGCTTCCAGCAGCAATTTGAGGAACTAGCTTTGATAGGTGTGTTATTATTCTGCATTAGCTGCTGCTTCATTTTTCCTTTATCAATGTGGACATACATACAGACACTTAACAGAGGAGAAACAGGAGAAAGGTGACAGGTGGGAATACTTACAGGTACCACGTATGCTTCTGGATCTGCTCTAACTGCAACACAAATAAAGAGAAATAAACATGAATAACTGTTTTATTTAGCAGTGAAACCACAAGGTGGCTTCTTTTAAAGGTCTCATGATGTTTGACGACTCCACAAGCACAAACTGTACGTTCCTGCTCAGGGAGTCATCGGGTCGGACCAGGAGGTTCGTTTGAAACCTGGTGTATTGTTTGACTTTTACTTCTGAAGAAGACACGTAAAAGCAGCACTTCCTGTCAGGCTGCGTAGCAGGACGGGCACCAACACGGCATTAAAGGAGTAGTTCACCAGCATCACTCTCCTTTAACACGGTAAGGACTCAAATCAATCCAGGAGACCCAGAAACATCTTACATTACCCACAATGCAATGCAGTATGGCAGCTGACCGCGCCATCAGATGTTTAGGTTCCCCTTCAAGTAACATTTTAAAAGCAGTGCAGTGTTTTTACAGTGGGGGGGGGACACTGCACAACAGCTTATTCTGCTCCAAGGCGGGACCTGTGGACAGTCCTGCAGCTCCATAATTCAAAGGCTAACAGTCGAAGGAGCATGTTGCTGAACTACACTACAACGCAGTGCACCAGTGCACTCGCCTGTTTTGTCCGTTGAGTCCGTTGATAGAGGACTGAAGCGTCCAGGCTGCAGCTGTGATGGGACAGACTTCAGCTGCCTGCAGCCCTGAACAGCTGAACAGTTCAGAGAACAAATGAATAAAACTCATCTCCACCTGAAGCAGTGGTGGGAAAGCTAAACTGCAGCTTCGACCCTCAGAGATATTTTGGTTTTTTTGAAGGAGGCTGAGCAAACTTTTTACAGACAATCTGTCTGACCTGAAATGTGAGGACAGAACTGTAAAATGTGTTTAATGAAACACTGATCTTCAGACCATGTGACACTGTGGAGTCACTGATCATTGGCCCTTCAGACGGTCTCAGGTAACTTAACTGTTGACAAGCTGCTATGACTGAACTAAAACATTAAATCTAATTAATTCATTCATTTATATGATTTTACTCATTTATAAGCTGAGCGGACGTTGAAGCTGTTACTAAAAGCACAAATAACTGCACATCTAAATCCACCCTTTCTTACTTTTGATTCTATTCTAGGCCAAACCGAATCCTCGGCCGGAGATGAAACGATTGTCTGCGCTGCTCAGAATCTGCAGTTCTGCTAAATTTAGTCTCGACGGTCCCGACGGTGAAAACGCAAACCGAGCACGAGCCCACTGATGGAAGACTTCAGGCCGCTCCTCGCCAGCAGGAGGAGGCGGCGTGCGTCGCTCACCGTCAGCCTCTTGGTGGCGTCCACTTCAATCATGCCGCGCAGGAGGTTCTGACAGTCCGGAGGGATGAAGTGAGGCATGTGGAAAACTCCCAGCTTCACCTTCTCCAGAAGATTCCTCAGGTTGTCATCGTCGAAAGGCAGCGCGCCCTGGAGGAAGAGGAGAGCGGTCACTGTTTATCTCACACGTCAGCGACTGTCGCATGTCACCAACCAGGCAGATGACAAGCTTTCAAAGAGAGGGACGGCTCTCAGGAGCCTCCTTCAGGACATCTGCTCAACACCAGACACGAACACAGATGATGATCACGCACTGATTTCACACGACTCACAGAAGTTCAAGTTTATTTGTTGTTGTAATTTGCAAAACTGTAACTTTGATCCCAAACTTTCACTCCTGTTTGTTCTTCTCACATCCCTTCATTTCCCTTCACTTCCCTTCACTTTGATTCTGCTGCATTTTATTGTCTTCATGTCCATCGAGAGACTGAACCATCCGTCTCAAGACATTTATTCTTGTTCACTTTTTGTATGTTTTTGTATGCACATCTACACATGTACATAGATGATACTTTTCATTTTTATTGTCATTTTATTTTATTTTCTACATCTCTTCTTTATTCTTGTGATTATTGCTGTCGGTAACATTGTCATCTCCACAGCGTGGGATCAATAAAGTTTTATCTCATCTTATTGAAGCCTGCATGTATGTTTACACTGAGCACTGCAGGTTTTATTTGACCTCATTTTATCTTATTGGAAAACACATTTTCTCTTCTCAAAAGGACCAAATATTAACTTTTTGTCACTTGATGATTTGTTCTAATAAGACATTTCTTAACTCAGAGTTCATCACATTAAAAACAATACACAGCCAACGTGCTGCGGCTCCTCCTCAGTCTGTACTCGCAGGATGTTACTGCACTTTCATCTTTGCTGACACCAGTTTATTATTCTGTTCTTTCATTTAGATGAGACAGTCACTGCTTTACATTACTTTTATTTTTTATCACATTTTAATGCCAGATGTAAGTTATGCAATTTAAGCTCACAGATTCACACACTGATATTTTTCTGTCATCTCAGACCTGCGGGGGCTCGGTGGGAACAGCTGGTTGTAATTCATGAAGAACAAACGTCATGACTTGTTATGAATGAGCTCAGTTAAGCTATATGGCAGCCGGGTCAGTAAATTTAGAGGTTTTTTGTGTAAAGATGAAAAATTAAGACTGATGGTGGTGTAGGCGGAGGGTCATGAAGAAATAATCCTCTTGGAAGCATGAACATCCTGAGAGGAACAGTCTTTCCTCTCATTAGGAATAACGCACTGAGGAATGGGAATATCTGGACTACTTCCTGCGGCACAGTGGCCAGTAGCTGTCGAGATGCTCGCAGGTCCAAAATCAAAACAGAAGTCAATGGAAGCATCAACCAAAACACCGGCGTGCTGCTGCTGTCAGCCGATGTAAGCGGCCCGTCAGGTGTTCTTCGGGACATAATGTGGGTTTGACGAAGCGCCGACCGGACGCGGTGCGTGACAGATATCAGTCATCACAGTCGGTGATGATGAAGCGGTTTGTACGGCAGCCAGCCGCCGCTGCCTCTGCTCTCCAGCTGGGGAGCGCGCTCAGTGACGCGATGACTGATACCGCTTCCCCCTCTGTGAAAAGCAGGCAGGACGGAGCCAGATGGCCACTGACACTCAAACAACACAAGAGGAGAGATTTATCTTCACATGATGACTGTGTTCTGTGCTCCATCTTCATCAGGAGAGGAGCGTGCATGTGTGCAACCAACCAACCGTCACTTAGCTGCTCACTCGTCACTGTCGCATTATAACGCCGCCGTATGGAGAGCCTTCATTATGGGATGTGCATTTTAATGTCAGTGTGTGAGTATTACAGCATCATGTTAGACAGTTAGACGGCCTTCAGCAGTAAGGATACCCGCCCTCCTGTCCAGACGTTAACCTTTAATTCCCAAGACAAGTGCTGCTGTCAGGCTGTTTATTTTGTGTGGAGACGTTTCAGTGACCTCTCTCTTCACCTGGACGTTCTGCTGGGAACAACAAATAAAGAGTTCATTCAGCAGTAATGTTCGCCTCAGGAACAAACTTTCCTCCTCATTTCAATGTGTTCAAACACACCATCTTACCTACATGTTGGGGCATGTTAGCTGTTAGCCAACCACAGGTTAGCCTACATGCAGGCATCTGATTGGTTCACACACCCCTCAGCTACGAGGAGAGCAAACTTGACTGTCAGGATTTATGGAGCGCTGTTTGTCAGCTAATATTCCAAATGAAGGTCTGGGGGTAATTCAGCATTAGGTGCAGTGCTACCTGGGCGAGATGGAAGTGATGCAGCGTGAAGTCTGGTCCGCTGTACGCTTCCACACCACTAGAGGCTGCTGTCACTCACCACTAAAAGTGCAAACAGGATGACTCCACAGCTCCATGCGTCTGCTTTCCTCCCGTCATACTTCTCCCCCTGCAGACAGACAGACTGAATTAACTGCGGTACATTCATCAGTCGTCCTCAGACCGGTTCAAACTGACTGCTCCGAGCTCTGACCAATCCACACATTCATGGACTGTGCTTCAGCAGTTTGTGATGCTGGCTGCTCTGCACGAGTTATTTTGGGACGACGTGTTAAATTTGTTTTTATGATGACGTCGACTGGGTGTCGTTAGTCATTTCCTGTGTTTCCCCAACAACAGAGAGAGGCAGGAACAGCAGCTCTTTTCTTTCTGCATTTAATCTCATTCACCACATTCAAGTTTAAACTTTACTTTTACACTCAGATGTATGTTAACAAAACTGGAGAGTATCTGTTTAAAATCAGGGAAAACGTCACGTGATGCACTTCCTGTTTCAGGAAAATTATGAATACACATAGAAAAAACATGCAGAGTGAAGATCTTTGTGTGTGTGTGAGTGTGTGCGTGCGTGCGTGCGTGCGTGCGTGTTCATCAGATGAACAGAAATCATCACTTCGGTTTGTTTTCTGCAGGAATTTGAGGAAATCTGGAAACAGGAAGAAGAGCAGAGCTGCTCACATGCAGATGATCTTTAAAGTGTGTCGACCCAGCGGAGGGGGAGGGGGCGGGTGGAGTGAATGGGGAGAGGATGGAGCGGTGATGTAAGAGCCATTGTGGAGAGTGAGCTCGGAGCTGCTATTACTGTATGAAAGAAAGACACACGGGCGGAGAGAGAGCACTTACCCTGATAACCTCCGGGCAGGCGTAGTGCGGAGACCTGCGGGAGGCGAACACACGGTTACGCTGGAACCGACCGACAGCGGTCGAAACACGACATCACAACAGCACACGCTCACACAGGAAACACGGCCAGCGGCCACAAAATGAGAGAGCCTCCTGATGCTCTCTGTCCAAATACAAACCACTTTACCAAAAATCCACGCAGATACCACGGCCTGACTGCCCGCCGTGGGTCACTTCGTGTTCGCTAAGTGACGATTACATAACATGAGATGGCCTCAATCCAAATTCCAGTGATGATGGCTCATCCCGTTGAATAACATATGACAGCTTCCGACACTGTTTCCACAATGTGACACGACTTGTGTGTTTCAGCCGTCAGCTGAAAGAAGTTCTGGATCCAGAGATCACAGACTTCATGTTCATCAGCTTCTTCAAAGACACGTTGGACCGTTTCTATGTGTCGTTTTTCTTCTCAGCTGTTTCCTTTCATCTCCATGGTGATGTCATCAGTATTAAGATGAGTGTAATGCATCGCAGGATGTGGTGCAAAGCACTTTGACTCAAGCCCTGAACCAATCTGTGTGTACTTTACTTCAGAGTTAGTATTCTACGTTTCTCTCTGCATCTGCGTTACTGCGTTTCAGAACCACGTGCTTCAACTCGACGACGTCACAGTTTCAGAGTCTGCATACAAAGCAAATGGTCATTTCATCAAATATGAGGCGTTGTTTGATTGACAGGAGCATGTAAAGGAATTAAACAGCTGAAACTCGATTAGCTGTAACACTAACAAGCTGTTTACACATAAAGTACCTGGAATAATAATCCAATAATATAACACTGATAGGGGCCGATAATCATCAGGTACTCTTGAAAATACTTTATATTTATCAAACGCAGGACTTTTATCAGTATTTCCAGGATGTGGTATTCACACTTTTACTTCAGTAAAGACACGTCTTCATCGATCACAGTGAACGTTTTAAAACCTTTGATCTGGATTAAATTACAACACAAATCAAGCAGGTTTCAGATGTCCACTGATGGACTGTCGTATCGTACAGAAAGAAAGAGAAGTCAACGGATGCCCGAAACAGTCGAGAAAACAGATTCAGATTCCAAACAGCATCGATTGTTGTGATGTAAAGTCGACATGATTTGTTGTAAAGAGGCTAAAAGCGAGCAAACTTTATTTATAGCACTTTATAAAACAGTGGTTCTCTTTGAGAAAAAGGAATTTATAGAGGCCGATGGAACAAATGAGCTTTAAGATGCTAATAAAATGATGAGTATTGACTCGAGCACGGAGAGAAACAGGTCTGTCCACGCGATGCTCGCATGTCCCGAGTAATCAACCAGTCCTGAAAGGGACCGGGGGGCAGCGGAGACTCGCTAAAACTGCAGTAATCTGTGGTCACCGCTGCGCTCCTCACAGGAAGAAGAAGATGTTTTATCAGCATGTTTGAACGAGAACTACTGAATAATTCCTGAAAGTGAAGACGAGCACTTCGAGGGATTTCTATGACGTCTGCTGAGCCGATGAGGAGGAGGAGGAGGACCGTGGTTCCAGTGGAACCAGGAGCAGGTCCTGACTGGAGTCTGATCTGAACACAGAGCGATACGACTCTCCGGTCTCTGTGTGGATTAATCACAACAAACGAGGCAGAGACCTCCGCGGGACACGAGTAAACACGCGGTCCATCACTGCCGGCGTCTCACCTCATTATGCTGACGGATGGAGCAGAACTACAAACAGTCAAAACACACTGAGTGTAATCTGATTACACCACAGCCAATCAGCATCCCTCCTGCTCGGTGCCACGCCTTCGTGGTCGCCTTCCATTAACGTCACACGAGGAGACACGCTGAGCTGTTACTCATGGAGACATTTACAGAATCCATCAGAGGTTCTTCATGAACATCTTCATCACTGAAGTGGAGGAGTGACGTGACAGATGGAGGCAGATCTGCTCCTCACTGACCACCGACGTCAACGTGTCTCAGCGTGTCTCAGGTTGTCTCAGTGTGTCTCAGTGTGTCTCAGCTTGTCTCAGCTTGTCTCAGCGTGTCTCAGCTTGTCTCAGTGTGTCTCAGAGTGTCTCAGTGTGTCTCAGCGTGTCTCAGCTTGTCTCAGAGTGTCTCAGCTTGTCTCAGGTTGTCTCAGTGTGTCTCAGGTTGTCTCAGCTTGTCTCAGGTTGTCTCAGTGTGTCTCAGCTTGTCTCAGTGTGTCTCAGCGTGTCTCAGGTTGTTTCAGTGTGTCTCAGGTTGTCTCAGGTTGTCTCAGTGTGTCTCAGCTTGTCTCAGCTTGTCTCAGCGTATCTCAGTGTGTCTCAGCGTGTCTCAGGTTGTCTCAGTGTGTCTCAGCTTGTCTCAGCTTGTCTCAGCGTATCTCAGTGTGTCTCAGCTTGTCTCAGCTTGTCTCAGTGTGTCTCAGTGTGTCTCAGCGTGTCTCAGCGTGTCTCAGTGTGTCTCAGCGTGTCGCAGTGTGTCTCAGCTTGTCTCAGTGTATCTCAGTGTGTCTCAGGTTGTCTCAGGTTGTCTCAGTGTGTCTCAGCTTGTCTCAGTGTATCTCAGTGTGTCTCAGCTTGTCTCAGCTTGTCTCAGTGTGTCTCAGCGTGTCTCAGGTTGTCTCAGTGTGTCTCAGCGTGTCTCAGTGTGTCTCAGCGTGTCTCAGGTTGTCTCAGGTTGTCTCAGTGTGTCTCAGCATGTCTCAGCGTGTCTGTCACACAGGAAACAGGCTGCTGGTTTTGGTTGTTTGCAGGTCAAAAGGCCAGAAGGAACCACCGTGGGGCAAAAACACAGTTGAAAACAATCTCAACTCAAGGTCCACTTACTCTGCTTTTCTGGATCCTTCACATTTTTTTTGCCTCGTATTTTATGTCTTTTATTTCAGTATTTTGTCAGCCTGGTTTTGTGAAGTCTTTCCTTGTTTGCCTTCGATCCTGATCAGAAGATTAAGTGAGATTAAGCAGATCCTCGAGGTGCTCAGGAGAAGAAAACTCTACATTTGTAAGGCAGCTGAGTGAACTCCGGAGGACTGAATGATTCAGTCAAAAGCTCGGGAACAAGGGAGTAAAGTGTAAGAGGTAAACTGACTTGAAACTGGGCTAAATTTGTCGTTTTACTCACCTACAGAACAATGAGTATAAGAGCTGCTTCAACAGCATTTCAACATGTAATTAATAGAAAAACTGAATAACAAGTTTCAGGTGAGATTCCAGCAGGACCCAAACATGCATAAACATATAGAAATGAATATACTGCTGAGAGAGAACAGAAGCCTGCTCTGTTTCATTATTCCGAGGGGAACCAGTTCCTGTTTTGCTTGAATTCTAATGAAGACTAATGAGTAACTGCAGGCAGAACATTCTGCACAGTAACTCCATGTTCTCCGCTATTGCTTTGTGCAGCATTTCTGAGCCGGAGGATTCGGCTTTAGCCGTTCCACATGACTGACTGCACGAAACGCTCCCTGGCCCGCGGTTAGCTGTGGCGAGCGGGACGCGTCGGACCAGCCTGAATCCTGCAGAGCTTTCTAAAGCCTGCGGAACAAACAACCGGGAGCTCACGAACTGAAAGATTTCTTCTGTTTCCAGAGCCACAGCATCTTTACACAACAGGCCAAATCAACCACGCACACTGAAGCTGTGCTCAGGTCAGGACTTTCAGAGCTCCACTAATCAGCTGTTTTACTAACAGAACACTAACTGACTTCAGGTCAGGTGCAATGGAAGCCTCGTTCACTGAAAGCATCATTTATTCAAAGTGCTGCTGCTTCTGAATGACATGAAGCAAAAGGCTTCCTGTGCCATTTTATCTTCCAGGAGTTTTATTTCCAGTCATAAACTGTCCGAGCAGGTCGTCAGCTGTGGTCCGATGTGTGCACGAGACAGAGACAAGACAAAAGAGGACAAAGGACGGACACAGAACTAACAGAACCTGCACTCCACAAAGTGTTGACCCTCACTCCATCCTCGCTGTGAACCACTGAGCCTGTCAATCATGATCCTCTCACCTGTTACCAATCAGCCTGTTTACCTGTGGAATGATCCAAACAGGTGTTTTTGGAGCGTTCCACATCTTTCCCAGTCTTTAGCTGCTCCTGTCTCAACGTGTTTGAAACGTGTTGCTGCATCAGATTCAGGATCAGCAGATATTTACAGAAATCACTGAAGCTGATGAGCTCAGACAGTAAATATATTGACTTTGTGCTGATTTCAGGTCAGTTTCTGTCAGAAAGGATCAGCAGGTGATCACATCCTGTTTGACTGACATTTTTCACAGCAGATCAACCTGTTTGGAATCAGGGTTGTAGAAAATCCTCCACAGTTTATTACTACACAAATATAATACAGCATTGATGATTTGCATTAATGTGCTACATGTTTGCTAACCACTACTCTGCTAGCATTGCACTGAGCATGCACTGTTCATTATTTGGGACCAAACCCAAAGTTGAAGGACCCGGACATGAATGTGAAGCACTCACCCACAGCTGGTCTCCAGCAGACTGTCCCCGACCTGCAGAGACGCCATGCCAAAGTCTGCTATCCTGATGTTGTTCTTCTCGTCTAACAACAAGTTCTCAGGCTTCAAATCTCTGTGGCTGCAGGACGACAGGAAACAGAGGACAGAGACTGAAGAGCTGTGATGTCCTCAGTTCATCCAGGAAACACACAGCACAGAATAAATCTAAACACTCGATGTCTGACGCTGAGAGTCACGACGTCTTTGATGTGCAGACACACGGGGTTGCAGCCATGTGCTGAGCAGCTAAAGGTGCTTTCAGAGATGAAAAGAGATCCAGAGGAGCTGGACCACCTGAAGGTGGTTACAGCTGATGAGGACGGAGGCTGAAGAGGAGGAACGCAGGAAGGAACCTGCTGTTCAGTCATCTTCCAGAAATACGACTCGAATATTTTCACCATTTTCTCTCTGTGACTCACCGTCGAGAGCTCAAAGTCCTTGTTCAGTTTAGTGGAAATCTACTAAAACTACGGATGAAATGAGCTTCAGCTGATCTGCACAGCGACGGTCAATCAGACCGCATGTCTGGACGCTTTGAAAAAAACAGATCAGAGAAGAAACAGCTTCTGCTGCTGACGCTGGATACAGGTGTGTGAGGAAATAATGAGTCAGTCAGTCTGATGCTGTGGACAATAGAACGATCAGATCAGTGAGCGAATGACTTTGTATGTTGCTGGACTGCAGCTGCTGTGGAAACACAGGTTCAGCTGAAGCCGCTGAGGTGAACTGTGTGCAGGTAACTAACTACAGGCTAGCGACAGTTTACCTGTCTGTGTCTGTGTCTCTCACACTCTTCATCCAGATTCTTTCCCTGCAGATTTTACACCCGTTTCTCCCACATGTTAGATTTCAAAAGTAGGTGCAGCAGGTATTTGTATATGTCCAAACGGACAAACCTTCAAATATGTATTTGATGAGGCTGCAGTTCTCAGCCATAACAACTTTATTTCATCTTACCTGCACAAAATTTTAACTGGTGCCTTAAGAAGGCCAGCAAAACCTAAAATATCTAACTAAGTACGTGTTTTCTACAGACACCAATGGGAGAGAGCGACAGATCTCTGCTGATGTGAAAAGATAAAAACAGGTGTTTGTGAGTGTGAAGGTAGCAAACCATATGGAGTGGCTGTGGCAGAAGTCCAGGGCTGAGATGATCTGTCTGAAGAACTTTCTGGCCTCTTTAGGTGTTAACCGGCCCTTTTTCACCAGGTAGTCGAACAGCTCCCCCCCGGACACGTGCTCTAGCACCAGGTACCTGCACAGGTGGAGACAGGAAACGGGTCAAGAGTGAGTGCAGAAGATTCTCCCTCTGTTCACACGCCGCTCGTCCCGCTCTCTACCAAAGATCCTTCAAATCTTTCTCACTGCAGAGTTCTCGCACATCAGATCAAAGACTGATTTCAGATCAGATCAACTGACTTTATTAACACCTTCTTGGTCCTTCAGAGCCTTTATTTCACTTCTGTATTTGTCAGCACAAGTGAGCAAATGTGCTGGATTCTTGTGTTTCCCCCACAGTTCCTGAGATACTTCAGATGTGGAGATACAGGTTTTCCACGGCAGTATCTTACAATCTCATCTCACAAGAGAGCAAACATCCTCAAATCCTCCGCATGAGTTTTCCTCAACGTGAAAGAGGCATTAATGAAGTAATTGAGTCGTAGACTACGAGTGTTTTGCCGCGACGTGTGGAAGTCGCCTCAGTACATTGATGCAGGATGTAAATCCTTGAGAAAATCTCCAGCCCGTGTTGGTTTGTGTGCTCGTGGTTTAAAATGTTTTATCTATCTCCTGCGTTCATTTGTCTCGGAGACATCTGTGATCCCGAGCCGCCTCGTCCCGCCGCCTCGTCCCCGCGGACTGATTTATTAGCAGATTAAGGGATCTGCTCAAGCGTTTACCTGTCAGAGCTATTTAAATTAGAAACGTGTTGGCTTGTGATTTGTGAGTGTGAAATATTCCACAGCAAGCCGCGTACGTCCGCGATGACCATCCGTCCCCGTCCTCGCAACATTAGGAAAACAAATCCCCGCTCCGTTTGACAGCGGCGCCTTTATCAATTATTGAGCGGCGCATTAAGCCGCGCCGCTGGAGCACGGCCGCCACACGCAGTAGATTAATGTGTACAACTAAACATGGATATGCATTAAAGCTGCACAGTCGGGGGGTGGGGGTGGGGGTTAAAGTGAGGGGGGCCAATAAAACATTTCACGCTTTAATAAAATCCCACAGCTCAAACGGCGAAGGCGCTCGACTAAATGTTAAATTGTTCCGCAGTGCTGTCGACACACCGGAGTAAAATTTAGCGTTTGGTTTTTCATTTTCACGTCTCGTCGATGTTTGTCAGCCCTCGAAGAATCTGAATCCTCCTCACATTTCTTGTGAAAAGTGGGGGGTGGGGGGGTAGTTAGCCTAGCTTGCTAACATTAGCACAGCACAGACGCTTCAGGCTGAAACCTGCACAGTAAACAGTAGTGTGGTCGTCCTGCCTAATGACAAACTCATTGTGGTGGCTGACTGATGTCCAATCAAATTACAGCACCGACATTCAGTCAGTGATGAAGACTTTTTGCTTGTTCCTGTTAGGTCAGGTTCATGTCAGATATCTCAAACATCTTCCATAAATTTAGTCTTCTTCTTTACATTTTTGTGACATTTTCACACAATGTAACCTCTGCAATAACGTAATGAAGTAAAAGACAGCAGAACTTGTTTCAAAGTTTCAAATAGACGATATATTTTAACTGCAGTTGGTTCAAACTACTCATGGACCTCCATATTTTATGCATATTAATTCAGTTTGAGGCCAACGGCAGTTATAAAGAAATGAAGCTGTGCTCACACTGCAAACGCAGCGTTGAACACCTGGACGAATACTTACAGGTATTTCTTATTTTCATAGACGTCATGCAGCTTTAAAACGTGGGGATGCTCTATGAGCTTCAGAATTGCTATCTCCCGCTCCACCTGGACAGAAACACAGGAACAAGAAAAGTAGTTACACCATCAAGCCATTAACGAGATCCTCCTCATTAACAGCAAACATGGAAACATACAGTCAGATGTTAAAGTCAGGCTGAGCATGACGAGACTGACGCCACAGGCCTGGTTCACTGGACCTGCAGCAGGGACGACCAATGAAAACCTGACGGCCTGTTTTAAAGTGTGTATTTGAAGCCCGACGTTTCTATTTTAACACACACGTCAGTTATCAAAAAGTCAAAAAATAAAGAATTGTGTCTGTTTTCACATTAAGCAGTGAAGAATCTACAGTCAGTCTGTACTTAGCATAGTTGTGCTGTGAGCTAAATGCTAACATCAGCATGCTAACATGCTCACTAGGACAATGCTTACATGCCGATGTTCAGCAGTTCATACCATGCTCACCATCTTAGTTTAGTATGTTAGCATGCTACCATTTGTTAATTAGCAGCAGACACAAGCTGAGGGTGAGGTCACCAGGACACCTCCTCTCGGACCATGAACGTCTGCAGAATAATCTGATAATAACGCTTCATTATTTAACGAGGTTTGGTTAAACAGGAAATGGAAAACTATACACAAACTATATAAATATATTCATGCTGTTTCTGCTTCAGCCTCCTGCCAGCTGTCAGCCTCAGGAACAAACGTTTGGAGCTTCTCTTCCTCATTGAGCTTTTCTAACATTGTGGAGTTCAGCTTCTGAGACAAACAGTAATTATTTTGTTAACATTCAGACGCACTCTCAAAGCATTACTGAAGCTGTAACACTAACAAAATACTGTCTCAAGGCTTGATTGATTGATTGATTGATTGATTGATCGATCGTCAGATCACTCTGTTCAGTGAAGCTCCAGCACACAGTGATGAACAAGACACTGTATGAACAGTTTGAGTTCAGCAGTCAAACACCTGGCTGAGCTCCTGCAGTCCTCCACACAGACACTGTCATGACAGTATGTGTCCCCAACCATCATCATCATCATCTTCATCATCATCATCATCATCATCCAGGCATCCGGCTGCTCGTCGTTCTTACGGTTCATTTTACAGTCAGAGGGTGTTTCAGGCCTAAAAATATTTTAGATTTTTCCTTCATCGTTGTATTTGAGCTTGTTACCGTCTAACACGTCAAAAAGCTTCATCCAGCTAGCCGATAAAAATCCTTCACATCGTTTTCAAAGATTCATGAGCACCAGTGAGAAAAGTTCATCTTTCATCATGTGGACTTCTGAGTTAAAGCAAAAAGCTTTAAAATCCCACGAAAAGACAAAACCAACAGTGAACGTCTCCACTAACAAGTTCTGTGTATCGCAGCCTGATAGGTTGTCTCCTCTGAGCTCCATGTTTCCACAAACTACTGAAAACACACACACACACACACACACACACACACACACACACACACACACACACACACACACACACACACACCTCTAATAATGCACTATTTCCTCCGGCTTGCTTGCTAAAAACTACAGTGAGCAGCGATTTAGGGAAATTACTGCAGCTGTTTTTAATGAAGATATATTTGTATATATTTCTATACGTGTCTTCAGTGGGAAGCAACGAGCCACAGACAGAGCAGAGAGCACTGAGAGTCACACCAACACGTTGCTGGTTTATTTATTGTCAATAAGAACAGACACTGATGTGTCTGGATTATTTCCTGTCATATGACAGAGTGACACAGCTGCAGGTGAGTGTCATGAACTGACACAGAGTCTAATGAAGAGTCAAAGTGTGGACACGCAGACGCCGCCTGTAGCTGTTTCAGCGCTAACGTGGCCGCTGTGCTCTGGATTTGCTGCCAGTTGGCACCTCAGCAGGCTCATGAAGGGGAAACCCAGTTTAGACTGAACTCTGCACGGGCACCATCAGACTGACGAGTTATTAAACTGCACATCTGAGCTCATGTTGTTTGGAGTGTTTCTGTGGATAAACGGCCAAATAGACACAAGGATGATGTCAAATCCGTGTTTGAGAGCACAAACAGTGGAGTTTGAGAGCAGTGAGCAAAGAAATCCCCTTTCCGTCAGAGGAAGAGGTACACACACACATTTATACACCTACAAGCATGAAAAGAAACTTTTTATGTTATATGATAACCCTGGACTCAAATTTAAGCCTCTACGCTGGCGGACAAAGGAGAGCATTCTGGGAAATATCAGAAAATTGTTGAGTAATTAAAAACAATAAGTGCTGAGAGCAGACAGACAAAGCTGAAACTTCTTCACTTTGTCGATTAGACATTGTCTGACTGGAAGGTTCCTCGCTGAGTTTTCTTGGAAACGGATCCTTTCACGTTTAAATCGCGCAGCTTTGAAATCCACCTTTGCGTGCTAACATTCTGTTTTGTCAGAAAAGAAAAAAGTGGAGCCGCTCATAAAAACATTGCTGTCCTTTAATATTTGACTGGAGTTGAATAAATAACTTACTGTAATCTGCTGAATAAGAAAAACTTTAATTACATTTGAATGATTATGACAAAACAAGAACAACTGAAACGTATTGTGGTTTTATTGAACTGTGTCGTGGAGCAGACTTTGTTGAGGAACTGACACGGAGGTCTTGTTGCCTCCTGGAAAATAAATCGAAGCCCAGAAACCAAAAGAGCTCCTGATGTTCCACCACTGAAGACGCTTCATCAATACCAGCTCGTTGAAAATGCCAGATTTGTTTTACATGTTTCTGCTGCGAGAATCAATGAGGGGACGTCAGCGGGGATCAATACCACAGGTAATCAAACTGATCCTCTGCTGATACTTCCTATTGATTCTGCCGGCTTTAAGCTGTGGAACACACACACGCTTTCAGTCATCTGTCAATCGCTCTTTTTGTCCTGGTGACTCTTCCCTGACCCTCTGGTGTCCCCGTTCGGGGGCGATGTGACAGGTCCAAGAGGCCAGACGCAGGACACAGGACGCCAGAAAATGAAATTTCATTTCCATCAAAGCCGCCGGTCTTCAAAGGTCTGTCATGGCGAGCGACGGAGGCTGGCAGCAAATAAATAATTAAAGAATTCGCTTTAATCTTTGGCCCAGCAGTCTCCCGGACCGGGCTGTCACACCAACTCCTCCCTACACCCCCTCATCTTCTCACACAGCTGAAGAGGAAGAGGAGTCAGGAGAGAAATGCTGATAGCAAACGCTTCCTAAAGATCTCTCAAGACAAATAAACTGAAGAGTGAATAATTAAAGAATGATTAGCTTCAACTGGCTAATGTTAGCGTACAAATGAAGTAATACTGTTTTTACAGATGATCAGATGATCAGGACACTCATACCTGAGAGAATATAACAATGTTCATGTTCAGAAATGAACTGAACCACAGACACCACGTCAGTGACAGAGCAGGCCTCAGGTCACTGGTTTGGACTCGGAGTGAAACATCTTCATCATCGGCTGCCCTTCGCTAACTTCACACCGACACTACAGGTGTCCAGCACGGACCCACTTCTGCAGACCAATAATCATCCACAGCTTCCTCTAAATTTATTCCAGACTCGAGCTGTTAATGTGAGACCTGCTGCACGACCCCAACCTGCAACAAAAGCAGGCTCTGCAGCTGGGACAGGAAGTCCAGTGAATAAACCACAGCGCAGACTGATGGGTTACATTACATTACATTACATTAAACCCAGTCAGGAAACTTTATTGATCCCTGAGGGGAAACTGGGTCAGTTGCAGTTGCTCCAACACCCATAAAAATAGAAAGGAAATCAGAACGTCTTAGAGAACGTAAGAGAAATATGTAAAAACATGTGAACATATAGAGCCATAAATATTAAACAACATGAAATATGCAAATGTGAATATGTCAACAATGTGCAACACACAACAATAAACAGCAGCCGGTTATAGATCTGATGTGCAACATCAAGAATAAAAGCAACAATAACAGAATACTAGACTACTGCTACTGCTAATACTAATACTATAGTAGTACCCATAATAACAATACTAACAATAATAATATATGGAATTACGTACAGGAGTACATATAGCAATAATAGTATATAGTAGTATATCATGATGTCTAATAATAACAACAAAAATGAAACAAGGCAGTATAAAAATATGCAGAATAGAGTCCACATCATCCTCATCATCGTCCTCATCTTCGGCTAACTGTCGCCTGGCTTTGATTTTGACACAAAGCAGCACTTTAACACAATCATCAGGCCGCAGACTTCCAGGTGTGACACCGTCCCAGCGGCAGGTGAACACACAGTGACTCATGCCTGGTGCTTCAGCCCCTCCACCTGCTATCAGATCTAATTACCCTCGTTTTCATCTCCTCACATCAGTGAGACTCGACGGTGCACACACAGTGTAGCATGGCAGAGGCTAATTAAACACATGTACAAGGTAAACAGACATTCAGCCCCCCCACCCTTCACACATGAGCAGTGACGCTGACATTTATTAAGCTCCATTATGACCCGTATGGTTTTTAATGTGTGGTGATAAAGTGTGTGAGGAGTGAAGGGTGGGTGTGGGAGCTGTATCATACGCGGTGGGGGTCCCGCCTCCTTTAAACTCCTCCAGCTCGCCGAAGCCTCAGTCCCGCTCGGGGCTCGAGGACTCTGGTTCTGGTTCTGGATCACGGCTCTTTCACTGTGATCTCTCACTCGGCTCATTTATCTCAGGCCGATCTTCCCCGCTGAGCTCAGTTAACAGAAACGTTTTCAGCTGTGTTCACACCTGTCCTCAGGTGAGCCCAACGACTCTAACGACTGCTGTTACACCACCTAGGAGCATCAGGATCAGCCAGTTGTGATACCTGCTGGACCAGACATCACCTCTTCACCTCACTTCACTCTAAATATGCAAATATAGAAATAAAAGGCCGACAGTTTGTTTTTGTTGCCAGCTTTCAGCGTGTGATATTTGATGCTGCAGATTAAATCAGTCCTCAGAGCACTGAGGTTCAACACTCGGCTGTAACCCAGACTCATATGTGGTGGTGGGGGGGCGGTTGAGCTCCTGTGGTGAGTTAATCAGGGTCTCAGAGGTGGAAATGAGTTGATTAAGCTTTCGTTCACCTTCTCCTCTCTGCCTCTCTCCATCTGAGCTCCAGCAGGAAGCCTCTTATCCCCCACTACACCACCACCACCACCACCGCATCCCTGCTCCGCCGCCAGGTCAATAGACCCCCCCCCCACACACACAGACAACATCTTCATCAGCTGTTTCCCCTGTCACCACAAGAGAGGGTTTGTGTCTGTTAACACCCCTCCACACTGAGCCGTGGCCTGCATACACCTTCAGCTCACGTCCAATCAGACGGGATACATAATCCTCCCAGAGTGCTCTGGGTCTGTCCCCGAGTCTCCAACCGGGGGGACATGTCCAGAATACGTCCACAGAGATGCATCGTGATCAGATGTTGTAGTTCTGCTCTAAACTTCTCTGTGTGGATGTCTGAGCTCTGAGCTGGAAAAGCCAGGAAGCAGCATCCATGCAAGACAGACAGACAGACAGACAGACAGATATAAATGGTATGTGGTAATAATGCACTGAAGCCAACACCACATCTCTTCTGCAGAGCTGTTCACTGTCAATAGTTTCATTTATTTTAGACTTGCCAGTTCTCTCTGTAACCTCTGTAACGTGTTTTAACCTCAGTTACATTATCCTTTAACCCCTGTTTTATTGTAAATGTTATGATTCTTTGCTTTAGCATCAAACACTTTGTATTGCAGGAATTGTGCAATAAAGTTTATTATTACAAGTGTTTGAAATCTTAAAGTCAGTCAGCGGTGCAAAATCATGTGTTAAATGTCACTACATTCAATTCTGCTCCACAATTTAATCATACGGAATGAATTTAGTAGCTCTGATTTCTGCAGTTCCACTGAAATCATATTTCCTGTCCTAAAAGTTTGCTGTTTTCGCTGTTGGTGTGACCAGGCTCAGTCTAGGACCAGACCTTTCAAAAGAGACTAATTTCAGCTGCTTGTGTCTCCAGTGTCATTTCTCAGACATACAGATGAATATAGATGGCCTGAGCTTCACTTTGATCGTGAGTCTGGTACAACAACTGCATCTGTGCAGACGCCACACCGACCGGCCTCTCTGTCGCTACAGAACGCTCAATTATAACAGCTAAAACTTTGGAGCCTGCACTGATTGCGAGAGATAGTATATGAGAACGCCCCCCCTTGCACCTAGGTAAAATCTGGTCAAATCGTGCCTCTGTGTGCACTTCAAGATGACATCTATAATTTTCACCAAGTTATTGCTCTCTCCAGCCTTGAGAGCTATTTTAAATGATGCCGGAAACACAGCACAGGACGGCACAGTAAGCCAGATTTCAATGACTCATCCAGTGTAAAAGCTGAGAAATGTGGCAGCGAGTTAAGTGTGATACTAACGGAGCATTAAAACAAAAAGACGAGTGAGACGACGTAACAAAATCCATCAATGCAAACACAAAATGTGCAAAAAAATAACTAACTGCAATGACCAACCACGTCAAACACGATGGGTGAGAACATGATTAATGCTCAGGTGTGATGTGTCCAGATGTGTTTTCCCTTCACCTGACGTAAGCAGCGATGATTCGAAGCCAAGTGTGAAGTGAGACGGCTGGGAGAGATTGATGGCGAACTTTCTGAGAGGATGTGCCATATGAACAGTGACTCAGGCCTCGTTCAGAGTGAGTCAGTAGCGACACACCGACGGACCGACTCACTCACTGAAGAGCAAGAGATTAACCATCAAAAACCCCAGCATGGCCTCTGACCACAGCAAAAGGCTAACGCTGTGTAGTTAACCACATTTTGCTGACACCTGGTGATAAATATGAGTGTGTGGAGCATACTGAGTGTATGAATGAACAGCAGAAAGCTGGATTATGCTGCAGGATCGTCCCCACTCTCCCTGGATGGGGATTAATAAAGTTTGATCTTATCTTAAAACAGATCTAACACGGCCTCTATTAGTCGTTGACCAGCTGGTAACTAGAAGCTGTGAGCGCCACATATAAACAGCTAACTGCAACGCATGTAGCTGTAGTTAGCCGTATCCTAGCATATCTATCGGTGTTTGAAACACTGAGTGTATGATTAGAGAGAAAGGTGAATTATGACTTCATTGACATATTTTTGGCTTCTGTTTGTCGCTGGAGCAGTTAAATCTCATGATGACTGACGATATGAGAACTTTAATACAAAAAGACTGTATGTAATAAATGAACATCTCAAGTGTGCCGGGCTGGCCCAAACTGATTTTCCAAAAAACGCCAAATTTTACCAGCATTTGGACCCTGGTGGACGGGTACTGCATTCATACCCTGCTGATTCCGGTTTCCTCCGGCCCAGTGAGGGGCTCAGGGCTCCTGACTCATGCCAGAATCCTCCTCCAGTCAACGCCTCCATGCATGATAGCTCCTCTTAATGAATTATGAGGATTGACTCGGGTTACAGCGCGCTGCTTCCAAATCCCTGTTTAATTGAAACACGATGCAGAGCCGAGGGGCACGAGGGGTGATAAATTGGAACATCCGCTCGGTAATCAAACCGCCATCTGTTGCTATGACGTCTGGGTGATCCTGGAGGAGAGGAGCAGAGCTGAGGAGGAGAGCCCGGCCCGCTCTGCCGACCAATCGTGGTCAGACGGCAGCGGCGCAATCAAGCGGCCGCCGTCGACCCTTCATGTGATTTGGCAGACGAGACGGAACATTTCATGAAGCAACATGAATCCATTCAGAGGAACAACAGGAAGACCCGGAGTGACGGACCAACTGAGGACAGGAGAGGAGGAACGCAAGGAGGACAGGACAGGTGAGGAGAGACAGGTGAGGAGAGACAGGTTAAAGAAAGGGAGAGGAGAGGACAGGAGAGGAGAGACAGGTTAAAGAAACGGAGAGGAGAGACAGGTGAGGAGAGACAGGTGAGGAGAGACCGGTGAGGAGAGACAGGTTAAAGAAAGGGAGAGGAGAGGAGAGACAGGTGAGGAGAGACAGGTTAAAGAAAGGGAGAGGAGAGGAGAGGACAGGAGAGGAGAGACAGGTGAGGAGAGACAGGTGAGGAGAGACAGGTTAAAGAAAGGGAGAGGAGAGGAGAGACAGGTGAGGAGAGACAGGTGAGGAGAGACAGGTTAAAGAAAGGGAGAGGAGAGGAGAGGACAGGAGAGAAGAGACAGGTGAGGAGAGACAGGATAAAGAAAGGGAGAGGAGAGGAGAGGACAGGAGAGACGGGTGAGGAGAGACAGGTTGAAGAAAGGGAGAGGAGAGGAGAGGACAGGTGAGAAGAGACGGGTGAGGAGAGACAGGTTAAAGAAAGGGAGGGAAAAGGAAATAAATGGGGAGGAAAAAGGAGATGAAAAGAGGCAAGGGAGGACATGAAAGGAATAAGAAAAGAAACAAGGGAAGACTCAGGGACAGATCAGGTCTGGTCAGGACAGGACAGGAGAGGACAGTACAGGTCAGGTCAGGACAGGTTAGGTCAGGACAGGACAGGACAAGTCGGGTTAAGTCAGGAAAGGACAGGACAGGAAGGACAGGACAAGCCAGGACAAGTCGGGCTAGGTCAGGAAAGGACAGGACAGGTCAGGACAGGACCTGACAGGTCAGGACAAGTCAGGACAGGACAGGTCAGGACAAGTCCAGACAAGTTAGGTTAGGTCAGGAAAGGACAGGTCAGGTCAGGACATGTCAGGACAGGTCAGGTCAGGACATGTCAGGACAGGACCTGACAGGTCAGGACAGGACAGGTCAGGACAGGACAGGACCCGACAGGTCAGGACAAGTCAGGACAGGACAGGTCAGGACAAGTCCGGACAAGTCAGGTTAGGTCAGGAAAGGACAGGTCAGGTCAGGACATGTCAGGACAGGACAGGTCAGGACAGGACAGGTCAGGACAGGACAGGACAGGACAGGTCAGGACAGGACCCGACAGGTCAGGACAAGTCAGGACAGGACCCGACAGGTCAGGACAGGATGAGATAGGACAGGACAAGTCAGGTTAGGTCAGGAGAGGACAGGACAGGACAGGCCAGGACAAGTCAGGCTAGGTCAGGAGAGGACAGGACAGGTCAGGATGAGACAGGACAAGTCATGACCAGCCAGGACAGGAAAGGACAAGACAGGACAAGTCAGGACCGGTCAGGACAGCACAGGACAAGAAAGCAGAGCAGACGTCTGAATTTCAGCCACCAGCTCAGCCAATCAGCGGGGAGTGTCTCCTCCAGCCGCCGCTGGGTAAAGGACCCGACGGCGTGCCCAGTTTTTTCCGGACGTCTGGTGGCGAGCGAGACGGGTCCAGCGGCCTCCTCGGCGTGTGACCGCGTCAGACAGAATACATTAACAATCACGCAGCGGGGAGGACGGCTGAAGTGACGGCGAGCAGATTAAGGTCAGCGGTGAATCATGGGAAAACGGCAGATGCTCTGTTCTGTGGTGGATTGCAATCAGCGTCCTTTCACTCATCCGTCATGTGCTCGATCGCCTCTCTGTCGCTCTGAAAGATATCAGCGCCGAAGACGTCCAAAGGTCCCGCAGGTACAAAAACACAGAGGTCCAGTTCCACTTCACTTTTAACTGCTTTGCTTTTGTCCACCTGCACAGTCATGATCTGCTTTTAAAACGTCCACAAAGTGTCCACTGTCCCGCTGCCATAAACCAGATGTTACAAACTGCAAGTTGATAAATCATCAACAGTTGATGGCTGTTAAGAGAAAATAATTTACATAACAACAGGTTTTATATTCGTAGTTTTGGCCATCGTGTCTATCAGTCGTACCAACGCATCACAACAGCAGTTTGTCTTCAGTTGTTATCATGATGCTCCCAAATCAAGCACCACGAGCAGCAGAAAGGGCTTCAGGGACCATATTTTAGTGGAGTTTGGCCTTTCAGATCTTTAGGATTGACATCCCTCCCAGAGGCAACAGTAGCTCCGGCCAATCAGGAGTTCCTGTTGCCTCTCTGAGGGCTGGACTTGATTTCCAATTCATCATCACAAAACATGAACTGCAATGTTAAATTGTGAGATGATTCAATAAATGAGAAAACTGTTTTATTATGATCCTCCAGGCTGACACTCAGGAAAAAAACTCATTTAATGTCTATTTTGGTTTTCAGGTGATTGAAGTGTGATTTTTATTTTCTCCTAAAGAGAAGCTAAAGCTGTGAGGAGCAGCTGCTCCTGATGCCACAGCTGATTGTTCTATCATCAAGGATCAAACATGCTGCTATCACAGACCATAATCAGCAGACACACTGAGGGCCTGTTCTTCCATTATAGAGCGCGCGCACACACACACACACACACACACACACACACACACACACACACACACACACACACACACACACTGCGTGCAGTAGAAGCACTGAGTAGAATCAACACAGTTAAGTCAGTATTGACACCATTAACACAACCAGCCAGTCGTTGAGGAGATGAAATGAGTCCGATCAGGCATGAGAGGGTCGGCGTCGACCTCTGAGCAGCTCAGACACACAATCACTGCACTTCAACTGGAAAAAGAGATTAAATCGCACACACACACCGACACATACACACAGACACACGACACATACACACACACACCGACACATACACATACACACACACACACCGACACACACACACACACACACACACACCGACACATACACACCGACACACACACACACACACACCGACACACACACACACACCGACACATACACACCGACACATACACACACACACACACCGACACATACACACACACACACACACACACACACACCAACACATACACACACCGACGCATACACACACACACACCGACACATACACACAGACACACCGACACACACACACACACACACACACACACACACACACACACACACACACACACCAACACATACACCGACACATACACACACACACACACCAACACACACACACACACACACACACACACACACACCAACACATACACACACACACAGACACATACACACCGACACACACACACACACACACACACACACACACACCGTCACATACACACCGACACACACACACACCGACACATACACACCGACACATACACACACACACACCGACACACACACACACACCGACAGTTAATTTAAACACAAGATACTTGTGCTCAAAAAGAGGATTCATTCTCAGTGAAGAACCTTGGAGCTCTAATCTGCCTCTATACCTGCCAAAGAGCAGTGATTCCTAACACGTCTCTGGGGGTCATCAGGTGGAAACCTCCCTTCAACAGTGTTTCGCCTACTTAGTCCCACTACACCTCCAGGAGGTTAGGCAGTGAACTCCGGCGTCCCAGAGTCACCCCCCCTAGTGCCAGTTCACACTGCTCCTACACAATCCAAACAGCACCGCCACGTTCAACTGACCCAGAGATGCTCCAGGAAGTGGCCAGTACCGATGCTACCATTTAACTATTGCTAATGCTAATGCTAACCGCTAGGAAGAACAGAAGAAGACAATACAGTTCCGATGCTACCATTTAGCTAATGTTACGTGCTAACTGCTACCTGCTAAGAGGAACAGAAGAAGACAATAAAGCTAGATTCACCTATACTGTTAATGTTAATTGCTAGCTACCAATACTAACTGCTAAGATACTATCATACTCTCACCGCTTTAGCTATTGTTAGCTGCTACAATGCTACCACAGGCCTAGATGCCACATGTAACTGCCGATTGCCACACTACCATCATCTACCCCTGCCTCTCACCAACTGCACCAAGAAAAAGCGGGGTGGGAATACAAACCCTGGTTCGGGTAGGGGATAGAAAATAAAGAGGTAGAGTCAAAAGATGGAAGTAGGGATTGGATACAGACCCTTGTTCGGGTAGGGGGTGGAAAATTTAGAGGGTGCTGGAGGTGGAGGCCTAAACCACAGACTAGATTTAACAGCCTCTTCTAACATTTCCTTCAAGAAGCAGCAAACCCTACCATTTCCTTCTAAAAGCAAACAGAGCAGGAAAACAAACCCTAACATTTCCTTCAAGAAGCAAACAAAACAGGAAAACAACCAAAAAGATAAAAAAACAAGCCAACTCTGTATCTTACCACGCAAACTCACCTGAACAGGCCGCATGGTCCCAAAGAGAGACTCTAGCTGGCCACACCCCCACCTTATCTAAACTTCCTGGTTCTCTTCCTATTGGCAGAGCGAGAAGATGGGGCGGGGAAAGCAGAGCAGAGGAGAGGTGTCTTGTTCAGACTTTAACCTCTTCTCTTGCCGGGTTAGGCATGCATGTCCTCTGCCCCCCCCCCTCACCGTCCCTATTTCACCCCCCAACTACTATTATTTCTCCTGATCCATATCCACTGACTAGACCTAGCAGCCTCATCTGACATCTCCCTCACTGTCTTCCTTAAATTTTGCCCATGCACTCCCAGCTCCCTCAACAGTGAAACAGCTGACCCTGCAACAAAACCTCTACACCCCACTTCAACCGGACAGACCCTGGTCTTCCATCCCCTCTGCTCAGATTCTGTCTTTAAATCTGCATACTTAGTCTTCTTCCTTTCATAAGCTGCCTCCACTGAATCCTGTTCTTTCATGGTTACCACACAGGACTTCTCTCAGGACTGAAGCACCAGGATAGATTTCCAAATCTTGACATTCAAGATTTATTGTTTAAATAGTTTTAATTGGGATTAATTAGAAAACATGAGAGCGGAGTTTAAATGAAATCAAGAGATTTCTACATATTCATTGATTTGTGACATTACAGTGAAGTTGATGATGACTGTTTACGTCCTTCTGTCTTTTAGCTCTTTCTGCTTATAGATTTCCTTTCCGGTCTCAGGGTTTCCAGCAGCAGCTGTTTTCATCGAACAAGCTCTGACAAAGCCAATCTAAACGACCTGCTCAGCAGCCAACGGCAGACAGACGCAGGAAAAGACTCGCCGGTGAACCAAGTGGAGCATTTAGGAGCTGAAGAGGTGGTGGAGACCAAAAACAGAGCGAAGAGAGAGTGACTTGTGGACTTGGCTTCATCAAACACGACTGTGATGGGACAATATGCTGCTCTGAGTCTGTAGAGCGTAAAAAGGCAACTGACTGCAAACGTGCTAGCAAGAACAATTTCATTATATTATATATATTATTATATTACAGCCCAACAACAAGTAGCACACTGGGGTTCTGTAACGTGTAGCTGTTGTTCACAGTAAAGATCTGTCTTGAGAGATGTTAACCTTCAGTGTGTGAACTGTCCTTCCTCCACTCCTGGCCTCTTTGACTGAGCTGTAGCTTTCCTCGGTCTGCTAGCCGCCAATGCTAGCAGCTCAGGATCCTCCACCTGTGGATCCTCTAATGAGACTCTCCATTAGCTGCAGTGAAACTGTGCTGTAAATGCCAGGTTTGACATCTGGGTGCCAGGAGAGGTGACGCCTGTGTAAGGTGCTGATCTCTGAAGTAGTATTGTAAATGTCAGGCTGCTCATCTCACCAGGAATCAAACACACACGTATGCGCACACACAGACGGCAGATATGCTGCAGGAAGCTTGAACAAGGCCGGACGCACAATTACATGTTCGCATAATAATGATAATAATAACGTCCATATTAGCACATGAAAAAGGCAGAGAGCGCAGAGGGACGTGTGCAGTGGAGACAGAATCAGTAAGCGGTGATGACACACGTGATGGTGGACGGCTGCAGCGAGCGCCTGCAGCACGGCGAGCGGCTGAGATCTCAAACGATAACCTGCAGGGTTTATTTTATCTCCACATTGTCAGTCAAACAGTTCGTGACGTTCTGCTCCTTCAGATTTTCAGTTTGACGTTTCAGTTTCTGCAGGCTGCGTTTAATGGATGCATTTGTGTAGTGCTTCAATCACACACACAACCCCACACACACACACTGAAGGCACGCCGGCGACCAGCCATGAAGTCTCCAGCCACCAACAATGTGCTGGTCTGACCATCAGGGGAAATCTGGGCTTATAATGATGATGATGTTTCCTGATCTGTCAGTTCTACTGTTAAGGTTTGGTTGAGGCACAAAAACCACTTAAATATCTGTTTAAAACACGTAAAGATACTCTGCTTTGAGTCTGATATGGTTTGTCCACAAAATAATGAAATGATCTAATTAAAAATGATGAAGATGACATCTTCTCCTGTGCTCCGCTGAAAATCCACAAGCTATAAATATGCAAATATTGTTTGTTTCGTTTTTCATTCAACCTATTTAAATCTCAAAGACTCATTGAGGGCATGGCCTCGTTTCCAGTGAAAGTTAAAACAGAATAAATACACTAAAGAATAATTAAGGAGAAAACAAAACAAGCAAACACATTTTAACGCAGTTCAGGAGCGGAGCCGTTTGTAATGGTGGTTTTAAATTGACCGGATCCTTCAACTGTGTTAAATTTTAATGTGTGTTGTGAAGCAAGATCAGCTGGAGTGGATCAAATTATGACAATGGGACCAGTTTGATAAGGAAGAGACGAATGATGGCATGTTATCATTGAGGCCTTTATAAATAAATAGAAACCTTTCCATTACTTATTTCATACGTGTGTTTACATGAAACACATAACACACATGACATGGAAGCTAATATGAGACTACGGTCCAGTCAAAGGGATTGAGAAAGACCGGATCAAAGCCGAAGGAACATCGACTGCTGGAAGGAAACTGGAAATATGGATGTGTGTGCAGTGTGTGCCATAATTCCTGAGCTGTCTAATCCTGAATGTGTTAGTAACAAGTCCTGCAAATTAAATCAGAAAATATGCACTAGTACCAACAAACCTAAACCTTTCCTGATCATAGCATCATAGTTTTGGCTCCTAAGTTGATCCTGATGGACAAAAGCCAGAATTCTTACAGCTTTTTGGGGCCTTTATTGAAAGAACTAATGCTGTCGCCATTCTTGGGAGGACAGTCTCCATAGTTACCGTATGGTTGCCCGTTCATGTGTCATGCATCCGTGCACCCTGACCTCATGAGAACAAAGTTCTGAGGCTCAGAAGTTATTTTAGGCATGTGAACAAACACAGGCTGTCTTTATGACAGTTCAGTACAGAAAAGCGTAGAGAGTTGTATATAAACTGTATCAGTCAGCGATGAAGAAATGATTTGGGTTATTCCTTTAAAATGTTCCATGTCTCACAATGAACAAGGGAAATGTAAATGTGTCTTGTATTGTGAACAGACGATACATTCATATGCAAAACCTCAAAAGAATACATCCAACTCGACACAAAGTTCAGGTTAAAAGCAGCGAAAAAGAGAAGAAAGGAAGAGAAAAAAGTGAACCTGCAGCACTCCCAAAATGTCAAACAAAATGGGACAAAATGGGTTCTCGTCAAAATGCCATCTGAAGCGGGGGGAGCGAGCATCATGTTTTAAACATGCTACTCAAATCCTCGCCGCTTTGTGTTTTCTACTTCTACACATTTTTGGGTGGCTGGTTAGGCTTCATTGTGTGAGAACAACAAGGTCATAACTCAGGCCAGCCGCTGCCTGTTGCCATGACGACGGAGCCTCAGCATCTTCTAAAATAAGACCTGGGCGGGAAAGATTAGAGGAAGCTGCCGGGGCAACCCCCGAGACAGACGGAGGAGGGAACGGCTGGCATCGAACGCAGCAACGTCGGCAGACGAATGAAAACGGAGATCCGAAACGAGAGAGCCGAGAGGCAAACAGGAGCATCTGCTGCCTTCATCTCCTCCATTCAGATCTAATTAGAAACACAACAGGCTGATTATACACCAGTGTGTTGTGTTGTCATGACGCTACAATTTCACTGATAAAATCCTAAAAAGTTGACAGCATTGCAAACAGTGAGGCGAAGGCGTTAAACATGCAGGCGCCATCCCGATTTCCTCACCAGAAAAATGACCCTGATGGTCATTTCTTCAGCTCTCAAACTTCTGAGTTTTGCTTCCAGTCTGTCTGACTGCTTGTGTTTCTTGACCCTCTTGATTGTCGAGAACAATGCTTGTTATTACTGATGAAACCCAAGTCAAAATAATGGACCAAACCGCTACGGCTCAAGCCGAGCTGAGCCTCATTCAATCATTTATCATCAGTCATCATTTAAATAACCAATCAGCAACAAGCTGGCCTCTCTGATCCGTCGGTGTCGCTGAGATCTTTCACAGCCTTGAAACTGACAAACGCCCTTCTTGGCTCAGATACTGTGCGTCCACGGCAACATCAGCGTTAACAACCAATTAGCCGCCAGCATTAAGTGAGGAGAGAGGTGTGCTCCTCACTCACTCTGCTCATTAGGATGAATGACAATGGAGCCTGTTAAACCAGCACTCTGAGGCTCACGATGCCTTGCAGATGCTATGACACAGTCCAGGAAATGAGGCTTCGATCAGACGCCGCCGCAGAGCGCTGCTTTGCTGGAAAGTGGCGTTTGTGGGAAAATGACTTGGTGAGGTTTTGTGAGCTTTCTCTCTCAGTTTGCATTCAGTAGAACATGTGTTAACTGCAGTTACTCTACTCCTCTATAAACTGCTGAGTCTGTTCATGTGGATGTTTAAAGCTGCACAGATCAATGTGCATCAAACATAATGTGAAAGTGGAGGCCGGTCCACAGAATCCTCACCAATTCTGCAGGTCCCCCCAGCTCTGACTTTAAAGCTTGTATTTGGGTTTTCAGCAAGGAAAACCTAAATTTCACCCAAATGATGTGCAAAATACTTCCTCGTTAGCTCTTACTGTGTCGAACCATGCAGATAGTTTCGGTTTTCTTGACTGAGGTTGTTCAATTCTGTCTGTGATTTCTCCTTCTCTCAGCATGGAAAACATCACATCGAAGAAATATCTGTATAACTGTGTATTAGTACTTACGAGCGTCACTGAATAAAGCGCAGTAGTAAAAAGTCACATTCTGGGTGTTAACAGAAATAAAACCACTGCTGCAGAGTGAGAAAAGGTGTTCCTCACACTCCACGATGTACCTCGACTGCTGAACATGAGTCAACCTCCCTGGAAGCTGACGTGTGTGATTCATCCTGCCTGATTTAGCATCCAGCTGTTTGTTCAAGGTGTGGGCGGACGGAGACAAGGGGACAGTCATAATGAAAGAGCAGGAGACCGTCCACTGGTGCATTCAGCTGTGTTCAACCAGTGGCTGAAACTTAAAACTCTATTTCCGTCTCTGAACGTAGGTGCAAAATCCTAAAACCACTGACAAATGTTCTTCATCAAACAAACGCCTGGAAATATTCTGCAAGAGACGTCACTCTGACTATTGTTTGGACCCACAGAACAGGAACAATACATCAAATAAACACATGGAGCCAGAGAGGGACAATAAATGACCTGTTTTCTGAGTTTTAGTTAAAGATTAATGTTCTAAAATACCTTTAAAAAACCAAAACCATCTACCAACTAACAGATACTGTGAATCACAGCCTGATAGATCTTCTTCCTCTGAGTCATAGAGCTCCATTAAAACACATCAGTGAGCCTCACTGTCGCTCTGCTGACATGTTCCTTCATCACCATGAACACACACACACACGCACACACACACACACACGCACACGCACACGCACGCACACACACACACACGCACGCACACGCACACGCACACACACACGCACGCACACACACACGCACGCACGCACACACACACGCACGCACACGCACACACACGCACACGCACACACACGCACACGCACGCGCACACACAGTCCTGCTGCCACAAACACTCACTACTGCACCAACTGTGGATTAATACGCCGCTGAAAATAGTCCCAACAGAAGCTCTATTTCCTCCTGTTTGGCTGATTACAAACTAAAGTCAGCAGCAGTTTGAGGAAATTATTGAGCCTTTTTAAAAAATCTAACTGTATATTTGTAAAGTTTATGTCTTCAGTAAGAACCAGTCGGCTTGGAGTTCAGAGACAAAGACAGGAAGTATTGAGAGACGGACTAACACGCTGTTTTTACACTTTTCTGAGATTTGTTGACAATGAGGGGAAAAGACCTTTTCAGAAGTTGGTGATCGACTTTCTGTTCTTTACAGGTTATGTGCAAATAGACAAACAGTAAAATACTGATTACAAACGGCTGTCTTACCTTCATAAGAACGGACTCGCTGAGCTTTTCTCTGTTGACAATCTTTATGGCAACTTTCTGACATGTGACACAGTGGATGCCCAGCTTCACAAGACCTGAAACACAGAATATGAAAAGAAATTCACATCAAGTCCTTCATTCAAAGTCTGTCTGAGGGACAAAAACATTCGATATGACCGAGGCCATCGCCGCAGGAGGGAGCTAACGAAAACGGAGCTATCGATGTGGACTAATGACATCACGATGACGGTCTCCTGTCTTCCTCTGTGACAACTGTCACTGCTGGAGTTCAAAGACGCTTCAGCCAGACTGCATCAAGCCTGATGAGCGTAAAACAAATCCACATGTTTGGAGGGAAAACAGGCAACACGAATGAAGCTGGAGCCACAGGATGCTCTATTTGAGCGTGCAGGTTTCAGGCTTTCACCAGCCAATAGAGCGGGCTCAGGCGGCATCACAAGCGAGCACCTTAAATGGATCTTAAGGAAACTGAGACTGTTTTGTCACATGAGATACAGTCCAGCATGCTTCCCAGAGCCAAAACTACTGACCAGTACAGTAAAAAGCTGAAGTCCACGGAGGAATGCTTTGAAGGAAAACTTTGATAATTAGGGAAAAATTCTACGATACGAAGATCAATACCACTCTCATGCTACAGCCAGGAGTCAGGTTAGCTTAGCTTAGCATAACGACTAGATGCAGAGGGAAAGAGCTAACATCTGTCCAAGCTAATTAACACATTATATCCTGTTTTTTCAAAGAGTCATGAGCTGTCATGATTTTGTGTTGGGCCACTGACTTCCTGGAGCCTTGGTCTCACCTGGTTGCCAGGCAACCAGTGGAGACTCAGGAAGTCAACTGCCAGGCCAAGAAGAGGTTACAGCACAAAACTCCTTGTCTTCTAGTACGCATACATGTACACACACAGGGCAGCTTTGATCACTGCGTCCTCATCACTGATCATTTAATGTCTGTTCCTCTCAGGCTGGTAAAAATCTCCTTTCTGAGACGACACGTCGGAAAATATTATCGTTGTAAATTTTGACCCACATTAAAGAACAATGACACTGATTTCCAGAATGTTACCTGAGTTTCAGGACAACAGGAAAACAACACTTGTTTAGATTCAGGATATAGAAGATGTAGAGCGACGTCTGTGATTAGTGTTGCTTGTGAGCACATATGGAGCCGGCCTCCCCAGCCGTAACTCCCAGCTGCATGCTGTTTGTCAGTTGACAGAGCGTAAAACAGGAGAATAAAAACGAGGCACAATCTGCATCTCCCGAGTCTCTTTTTCATTGTGTGCTTCTGAGAGCTCGCCTGATGTGACTCTTGCGCCGTAACAGAAATGTCAACACGCAATACCTTTATCTTATTACAGCCACAACGGCTCCATCCGTCTCTATCAAAGCTCTGACACCAGGGAGGACATTTCACTTTGTACTGAAGGTCTGCAGACGGCAGTGGAAATGCCACTGCGCATATGCACCTCTTCATTACCTCACGCTGCATATATATTTCACAGAAGATGAGTGTCTCACTATTTGAAAGGTGATTTCCCTGCGGGGTCTCACGAGGAAACAAGCAGAGCCGTAAGCAGCGGGGTGTTTGGGCCAACACGGCAGCCTGGGGGCTCTTTTATGTCTCCGGTTAGAACGGAAATGGCATCCTGGGCGACATTCACTGGCTCTCATTGATCTTGTTGTCAGAGACGCTCAAGGACGGCTACAACTGCTTACCACAACACGGGGCTGGGAAAGGCCTGCGAAGACACTCTGCACGCATGTGTGCAGGCGTGCGTGCTTAACGCGCACACACATTCACCCCCACAAGTGATGAGAGGTAGTGTGAGGTGTCCCGACTTAACAGGAGGGGAAGAAAGGGAAGAGTGAAGCAGGAGCATCCTCTGAGAAAACCCACAGCGCAGAAACAGACACAGAACGAGGAGGTGAGCAGGAAGGAAAAGAAAATTCACGGATGCTCTTCTTTAAATGATCATTTGAATATTCACCTGAAGCCAAAAGCAGCTGCTGTTCGTGCTGCAGCTGAAATGGGTCACTACAGAGAGTTACTCAGACTCTGCAGCCATACAGAGCTTTTTAGCTGCTTTCAGCTCATAGTTTTGGCTTTACAGCACATTCACTGCTCTCTTCAACCCTGCAGCTCTTTCCTGCTAACCTCACTGTGCACTACCTGCCCAGCACCGAACAGCAGACAGACACGGCTAAAGAGCCGCCGGTGAAGAGGGTGGAACATGTAGCAGCTCATGAGCCATATTTTAAACTAGGAGCTGCTTGGAGAGCGATTACTGGGCTCCCACTCATCAGGCGGACGCGAACACGGCTGTGAATGAATGCTAACTGCGAATGAATGCTAACGTTGCTCGGTGCCTGCTGGATGTGGAAGCACGCGGCTGTTTACGAACACGTCAGCCGTTTAAGACGATGATACGTCAAAGAGCTTCTGCATCCAGCTTTCATTTCGAGACATTTGTCAAAACCCACTTTTTGTTTCCAACATCAGTAGCAAACAATCAATTTTTTTAAAAAAGGATTTTTTTATCCACAAATTCATCTAAAAGAATGATGCACATGTCTCAGGAACAGAGTCGTGCTGCTTAGTCTTTGAATTTAAAATAGATGCATTTAGGAAACTACACCAGAATAAATACAACAATCAATCAACAGTTCAATTAATTAAAAAAATGTGATTATTAAAAAAAACCGAGGGGTAACTTTAGACTTGACCTCAATATTTCTAAACTATATGACCCCCCAGAGGCAGAGGAGCGCAGTGGTCGGGTCAGCTTTGTCTCTGTTTGCAGAAAATGTGATTAAGTAGAGATTAATTAATAGAGAGCAGGTTGGAATTAACTCCTGAATGTATCTGAAGACAAGTTCAGAAATATTTTAGACTCAACAAAGGAAACAAAGGAAGGAGAGCGGTTTCCATATGAGTGATATCACATCCACACACGGTTCCTCTGAGGAAGAAAAGCTATTTAAGGTGTATGTTACAGCTCCATGGGCCCAGCGAGGCCGATAAGGATGACTTATCTCCACTAAAACACATTTGTGCTCCCATAATCTTCTGTGCAGTTTTTCTTTCCTCATAATTGCTCCTCTGACACCTAAATGTGGGAGTTTCTGTCTGAACAAACTGCTATATGTTTTTAATCCAACCCAGAACAAAAATCATAAAAGCACTTTATGTTTGGCATTCGTCATCGTGCTTCTCACTTATTAGAATCATTACGTAGCTCCAAACTAGACCCTGAAGTAATAATCTCTGACATTTTCACATCAGGAATCATCCACTTTGCTTCTCTCTGCCTCGTTTCTATATAAGTCATGTGAAACAGCTCAGTCAGTGTGCATCTTTAAACATCTGACAGTCAAAGATATAAGTGAAATAAGATGAACACAATGGACACAAATTCAGCTGCCCCCTGCAGGGCGCAGCCTTTCTGTGACTAGTTAGTGAAAATAAAATGTGAACCAGTGGGTGTTTCCAGCAACTTCCTTTGTGCAAGTTTATCCAACAGGATGTGACAAAGCTGAGAAAATCCAGCTTTTCATACTTTTTTCCATGATGCCAACTTTTCCACCTGAGCCAAGCATTAAAAACATTTTTTTTTTAAATTCCACTCATGTGTTTTCATGCACAGGTTGAAAATGTGTATTATTACTGGAGGATGGAAATGCTGACTGGATGAAATGTGCTGCTTCGAGCCTTTTGGCTTATTTATTTTGCAGCTGCTGGTTTGTTCATATTGATGCTTTAAATAATACCTCATCTTTCATAAAATGTCAGAAAACAGCTCAGGATCCAAACATATTTGATTTACAATAGTAGAGAAAAGCTGTGGTTTGACATTATGTCCTGATGAACGACTCAAAGGATTAATCAATTAGAATAATTATAATCAGCGTTGATTTCCGCCACTCGTATGACTGAACCATGGTGTCATCTTTAGTTTAAAGCGTAGAACATTCAGCATGAAGGAGAGGCAGCGTTGTGGAAGTTGGCATGAACATTGAACCCACTTGAGCTGAACGGAGAAATAAATCCCACAGTTTGACTGACAGGTGAGCTCAGAGCACCACAGACGGATCAGAAGGCAAAAAAAACCAATGTGCAACCAGCCGACGCCACAACTGACAACAACTAACTCTCATTGATTTCTCTCCCCTCAATCATCTGATTCACATCGATAATCCAGGACTTCTGAACTCCAGACTGGCAGCGGGACTTCGGCCTCTGGTCCTCCTAAACTCCTTCCTCCTCAAACCTCCCACGTTCCCGCCCAGTCTTTGCTAGAATTACTTCCACAGTCTCAATTAAGCTTCTTTAATGAATAAACTCCACATTTACCACCGACTGAGGACAGAAGAAGTCAGCTAGAAAGCTAAAGAGTCTGTAGATAAGAGCTTTATACTGTAAGACAAGCACTGCTGTACGAGACAGCCAATCACGGACCAGCAAATTCCTTTGTTTTCGTGGGATGAATCCAAATCACTGACGTGAGATGTTGAGGTGTTCCTGAATCTTCAATATTCAACTCTGTGGATGGAGTCATCTCCATAGCAACACCCAGTGAGGCTCAAGAGTGTCTGTCAACATACCAAACTGAAAACCTGAGATTTTTGAGAAACATTTATTAACAGCTGTGAAGTAACACTTTGGTGTCATCAAACCCCCCAGGAAACCCCCATGTTTCTGTGCTGAGTGACATAAATACTGCTGTTCACAGTACACGTTAACGACAACACAAATTAAGGTCTAATCGTTGCCTTTAAGGGACTTTTCCTGCCTCATTTGAGTCTTTTGGACCTTCAGCAGGCTGTTTTTGTGGAACCAACACACCAGATGATAATTATGTTGACCACAGGCGCAACAGTTTTGGTCATTGAGCTGAATTAACAGAGCCAGCTGGAAGGCTGAACGAGATGTTAATGGTAAAATAAAGACAGTGAATGAATGCAGCCGCTTTCTCTGCAAATTAACGAAATCCTGCAGACAAAGCTGGAATGACTGAGATGGAGCTTTGATGTTATTCTGTCAGTTTGCACTTCTATCCATCCATCCATCCATCCATCAGTTCATCCATTCATCTATCATCCATCCATCCATCCATCCATCCAATCATCAATTCATCTATCATCCATCCATCCATCCATCAGTTCATCCATTCATCTATCATCCATCCATCCATCCAATCATCAATTCATCTATCATCCATCCATCCATCCATCCATCCATCCATCCAATCATCAATTCATCTATCATCCATCCATCCATCCATCCAATCATCAATTCATCTATCATCCATCCATCCATCCATCAGTTCATCCATCCATCCATCCATCAGTTCATCCATTCATCCATCCATCCATCCAATCATCAATTCATCTATCATCCATCCATCCAATCATCAATTGATCTATCATCCATCCATCATCCATCCATTCATCTATCCATCCATCCATCCATCCATCCAATCATCAATTCATCTATCATCCATCCATCCATCCATCCATCAGTTCATCCATTCATCTATCATCCATCCATCCATCCATCCAATCATCAATTCATCTATCATCCATCCATCCATCCATCCATCCAATCAACAATTCATCTATCATCCATCCATCATCCATCCATTCATCTATCCATCCATCCATCCATCTATCCATCCATCCAATCATCCATCCATCCATCTATCCATCCATCCAATCATCAATTCATCTATCATCCATCATCCATCCATCCAATCATCAATTCATCTATCATCCATCCATCCATCCAATCATCAATTCATCAATTCATCTATCATCCATCCATCCATCCAATCATCAATTCATCCATTCATCTATCATCCATCCATCCATCCATCCATCAGTTAATCTATCATCCATCCATCTATCATCTATCCATTCATCTATCCATCCATCCAATCATCAGTTCATCCATCCAATCATCAATTCATCTATCATCCATCCATCTATCATCCATCCATCATCCATCCAATCATCTATCCATCTATCATCCATCCATCCATCCATCCAATCATCGATTCATCCAATCATCAATTCATCATCCTTTTCTGCTTTCTGACACTTATTATATATGTTTTGTTTCGTGTGTGTGAGTGTGTGTGTGTGTGTGTGTGTGTGTGTGTGTGTGTGTGTGTGTTAGATTTTGTTGAGGCGTACAAATGAAGGAAAGAGATGTCCGCCATCTTTGTTTTGATTAGTTGCAATTAGTCGTTAGAAAGTTTTCTTTTAGGGAGAAAAGAGTTTCTGGGTTTGTTAAAAACCTGCTGGAGTTCAGCTGCACAGTTTCCACTGCAGGAAGTCCACGTAATGTTCTACTTTTCTGTCCGCTGCCCTGCAGCAGCCCTGGGGAAGAACCCCCGGAGCTAAATTTGGAAATACATTTGTGCTGCGGCAAGGACACTACAGCCAGCACAACAGCTGTGAGGCACAAAGCAAGACACAAAACCTGAACAGATGAAACAGGATTTTACAAAACTGAAGGAGGTTCGACGGACTGGACGCTGTTTCGGGTCAGTGAGCAGTTTGAGCCGACCCAGCAGGAACACTTTGATCTAAAGTTCACACAGACCTGAAACATGATGAGTAACTTTATCAGAACCGCTTCACTCGCACACTGAACAGCACACACAGCAGAGGTCAGTCCTCTCCTGCTGTCACCGATTTAAAGAAATATACCTCACACACCCTGTTTGGAAAATACAGCAGAATCTACCTGCATGGAGATCTGATTTTTATTTCATTATTGGTCAGTTTAGCTGATCACATACTTATCGATAGCTGCATAGGCGTTGGCCAAACTACAGCGGAGTTCAGTTACTATATAGCTGAGTTGTCCACCAGAGTTCACTTTAAAAATGTAAATGTTCTGCTCGTTGTTGGTATATTTTATTGTTTGTTGTTTGAGTATATTTTTATTTCTGGTATATTTTTAATTGCATTTACGAATATCTTTACTGCATGCTAGCTTATTTTATTCTAGTATTTTCATTTTATTTTATTATCTTTCTTATTATCTTGTTCTAACATGCTCAACCAGGTTTATGAACAGGTGCTTTCTTTGTTTGTTCAGTTTGGGAAAAGTGACATTTTCAAGATGAAAGTTGACTCTCGACATTCGGTGTCTTTTACAGCCACTTCGGTTTCCTGTCAGTTAAAGACACAAACAAGTGAAGCACCTGCGACACATTCAGTGAAAAGGTGATGCTGCAAGAACAAAGACGGAAAAAAACAAAAGCTCTAAAAATCTCTAAAATCCAAACTAATCGTCGAACACATCCGAGTGAGTCGACTCCACGAGCGAGGGAGGCAGCACATGCTTTCTTTGTTGGCGCAGATAAATCTGTTCAATCAGGTGGTGCTGCAGGAGCTCCACCCACACTGTGCTGAAAACCACCCGGTGAAACCAGGAGTCAAGAGGCCGGCCTCTGCACCACTTCAGAGCGAAGCAATCAAAGGACATCCCTCCTCTTTTCTTCCTGCAGGACAACTTCTGGCTGATAATAAGCTTGCTGCAGCTGGCTTTGTGTGGATTGCTTGAGGGTAAAGGAAAGGAGAGCAGGAAGGAGACAGAAGGCTGAAAGGAAAAAGGGATCCAGAGAGGAGGAATGGACTTCCAGCTAATTCAACTATAAATAGTCAGAGCCTCAGTCGAGCACTTCAGCTGGAACATTTTTAGGTACACTCATTTCTTCTCTTCGGACCAGCAGGAACTGCATGAAGTTTGAACAGGTGACTCTAACCATGAGCAACAACAGCTACGGCGTTGTCGATCAAGCGATAAAGGAGGATTTCAGAGTCGTCTGATCCACTACGGCAGCTCAGGGATCCTCCGACGAGCAGAACAGGCCTCCGAATCTGAGCCAACATCACGTCGTGCCGGGATGAGACGACAGGATGTTTTTGTTTGTGACGATGGTCGCCGTGTCAGATCTAATGAGAAACTCTTGCCGCGTCTTGGTCGGGTGACTGGCAAGACCACACGTGGGACCCCGACCAATCACAGCACGTCTTATTTCACGATCGCGCCAAAGTTCAGACGATTTGGCCTCTTCAACACTGAGTTGGTCCTCAGTGTTGGTAAAATGCTTCAAACAAAGAGTGACAGATAAAGACTGTCCTCTCTCAGGAGGACAGCTTGGACCGGGACACATCCTGTCTCCTCCTGACAGTCAAAGTTGATCTTTTCTAACCTCAGCTGAGCAGCTTCAGGTGCATAAACTAAACCAGGAGGCTGACCAGGAGGCATTTATTCAAGTTCTTTCCTGACAAAAGATCCACTCTGTCAAGTCCATCAACTATTGATTATTTCACTATGGATGAATCTGCCAATTAGTTTCATGACCATTTGATTACTCGGTTAGTCTATTTCCCCGAGCCCAAAGCGACGTCTTCAGACTGCTTCTTTTTGCTTCTCTTCATGTACTGCGAATGTCAAAGAAAAGCAGCAGATCCTCCTTCCAGAAGCCGGAACCAGTAAATGTTGGACATTTTTCATTTTTCCTTGCACATCACAGCTTGCAGTGAAACCAGAAAGCACACAATGAAACAGGACTTTCCCATTTCCGTTCCCACACAGCTAGCTACCAGCGAGCTAACCATCGGGGAAAACTGGACGAGAAGCTGCGGATCAAACACCAACCCTGACATTAGAGGACGATGGATTGTGTTGATACAGCAAGTCTACAACGTACAGACAGCAGGAGATTTGAATGGCTGCCTGAGGAAAGCAAACCAGAGGAAACAAAGGAGCTGAGAGGCCGTTCATCGAAGCAAACCCACTGAAACACCGTCATTTCTCAGGAGGAAAAGTTTACATATGACCTGAGGGACTCCTGCGTTTCTATGTTCAGAAACACGACGAAGGTCGTTCAGAGAAAACTTTAAACTACAGAGAGGGAAAATACTCGAGAACGACACTGAACAAAGAGCGGCAGGGCGAAGAGGCAGAGCTCGGCTCCCAGCGGCAGACCTGCGTGGAGCTCAGCGGGGCTCTGATGGAGTTTCCTGGCTGTCAGCGAGCCATCTGTAGCTGTCCGACCAGACTGATGAGCCGCCTCTCACGTCTGAATCAGACCTGCCAGCCACCAGAACTGAGCTCTGGCCTATTTACATCTTTTTACAGAGACGTGGAACATCCTTTTTATTCGCTTCATACACCCAAACAGAAAGGGAAGAGGAAAAGCTCAAACTAATGTTAGGAAGAGTCGATATGAACTCATTCTCCTACCCTCACGTCCACCAAAAAGATATTGACTGATCCTCACGTCTGCCTTATAATGGCCCACCTTGCTGTCAGTCATCTGAAGCCACCCTCCTTCGTTTCGACCAATCACATGAGTGAGGAGCTCCCCGCCGCTCTGTAACATTGATTAACCGCCGCTGCCGGTTGACAACGAGGCCGAGAGGTGCGCGCCGTCCCGGCAGAGAAGCGCAGACTGCCCACTGAGGCTAATGAGATCACATAGACAGAAATGGGCCTGAACATTGATTTCCATGAATTAAGCATCGCAGAAGGTCCAGCCGTCCCACTCCTGCTTCCACATCAGTGAAGAAATATGGATCTGAAATAATCAAGGTTTGGTTGAGCAGCTGCTGTTTTTTAATAAACATTTTCAAGGAGTTTCTTTTCATTGATATTTGCAGTAAAGGAGCAGGGAGGTACGGTGCGTGAACATAATTAAAAGAAACAATGTGCGGCTTGTGGCCAGAGGCACTTCAGCCTCTTCAAGGCCTTTTATTACATACATACATGTGAGAGTATATGTGTATTAAGTGCGTCTAACGAGCAGGGGGAAGTGGGTGTTTTTACTTCTGATGCATTCAGCTGAACTCTCTCTCAACCTTAACAAACTGTAGATTTTTTTTAAAAGCACAAAGCTTTCCAGTTCTATATGTGCACTCAGCTGTTTGCAGCTGTTTTTGCAATATTACAATAACTTGGATTAAAATGTATACGTATACATATACATATATATTCAAAAAGGTACCACAAATATGATCAGAAACAGATCAGAGGAAATAATGTGAGTAATGAGAAGTAATGTGAGGAGACTCAAAAGAGTTCTCAACCTCCTCTCCAGTCCAGCCTTTCACTAAATGATGATTGATGCTGATCACATTAAAATAAAAAAAACTTGCTTATTTAAAAAAAAAACAGACACAGAAGACGTGAGATGTGCTTACCTGTTTTCAAATCAGCATGTTGAGAGCAGGATACAGCCGTCCAATCAGCAGCGGGCATGAGGAGAGAGCAGAGAAGAAGAGACCAATGGTTAGCTCACGGCACAGAAATCTACCAGGCGACAGATGATGGAGACATTCAGCCGCGGCAGCCAATCACCTCTTAGCTGTTTGTGTTTTAACTACTGTAAATTCAGTCGATTTAACACACTGCACATCCAGTGAAACGGAGGATATCTGTGTCAAGGTTAGCCTCCCCTCCTCCATCACTTCACTCCCCCCTCCTCACCCCCGTCTGCTCCCCTGATGATATGATTCTCATTGAATTTATTGAAAATGATTTCCCTCCCTTCCTCCTTCCTTCCCACATTCTGACAAAGCTCCCTTTTCTCCATTAATGAGGTAATCAGCTCCTCCTTTTGCCTCCGTCAGCATGGAGAGAGGGGGAGGAGAGGAAGACGAGGGAGGCCAAGAAAACGGGTCAAGCCTCGAGAGGGAGAGGGAGAAGAAGAGTAAAAGGCTTCGTGCAGCGCTCAGGTCGTATCGGAGGAGGCGGTAACGCTGGACGCCATCACTGACAGCAGAAAGACATCAGCACGTATGGTGAAAACAGGTTTCAGTTTCATTTCCTCTGCTCGATTTCCCTGCCCGAGTCGACACACTTCATCGACTTCGAGCCGACAGGAACATCCCACATGTCCTACTTACTGTAAGACAACGAGCAGCGAGCGGCGCTGAAGAACTGCCATCCTCCAGTCAAAGTATTCTCTAAGTCCTGATACCAGTCTTTTTAAAATCTGTCTCTGGAACGTCCTTCAACTTCATTTAAGTGCAATACTAATAAGCTCTGAAGCATTTCTTTAAGTCAACAAGTACGAGCAGGAAAATGAACGTAAGGCTGCACAGATTCAGGAACAGTGGAGTTTAGTTTGTCTGTGACATGATGGTCTTCATCAGTGAAGAGTTTGTCAAGTTGTCTTCATTTGGCCAAAGCTGGAACTTTCTTCTTTGAGCTTTAGAAAGGGGGCAGGTGACGACTCCTCCCACCGATGAAGAGCATGGAACGCAGCTGACGTTCAACTCTGTCTGAAATACTTTACCGATGGGTTGTATTTCCCATCATGCCTCACTGCAGTAAGTCAGTGCCGTAACATCGACAACGCCGGATGAGGACATGGCCGATGAATAGCTGGAGAGTTTGAGAAAGACTCGTTCATAATAATAAGAAATGATTAAAAACCCTGCAGAGTAAACGTGGCGAACACAGTCTGGGGTTGGTCCTTTGTTTTGTTGCCGTGGAGCCGCGGCGCATCTGCCAGCTTCTCTTTAAACCTCCTCAAAAACACTCCCACTCACCCGGCGTGTCCGTGTTCAGTCTGCAGCGTTATCGAACCATGACGGGTGAATACCGCGGGAGGCCGAGGGACGCCTGCGACCACATGTAGAACACTGAGTGTCACATCTACAAAACGACAGCACGCCACTGAACACGAAGCCTTTAAAGAGAGCACAGAGCAACACGATGTCCTGAAGAGCCACAGGTGAGCCACAGGTGAGCTGCAGGTGAGCTGCAGGTGAGCTGCTTCTCACCACAGAGAGCAGGGATTCCAGACAAGAGATTCAGGTCGTTCACTTTAATAAAAGCCAACCAGAGTTTCTGTTCAATCACCGTTTTTTAACTGTCAAAGTCTCACATCTTTAAATCTGTCGGGTCATAATGTCCAAATAAAAATGAAAATATGTGAAAACAGACTCTACACTCTGTTTTTGCTTCTTCTCTCATGTCCGTTCTCTCTTTCGCTCCACTCCTGATTTACTGAACTAAGAGTTTATTTCAACCAAACAGACTTAGTGATGATTGTTGGAGCAGCGAAAGATGAATGTTGAGTTTGAATGAAGCGTTTCGAGAATTCCTCCTGTTTGTATATATTAGAGCCACACTGATAAACTGGATAACATCGTCAATACATGACAAAAAAATAAATGCTGTTCTGAAGCAGTATCAGTGCTCTCCAGTTTGTCCACCAGAGAGCAGTAATGAGTTGACTTTCACACTGTGAAATGTCCTGAACATTTCTTAGCTGCATAATTTTAGGAAAGCTTATCAGCAATGTTTATTTCTGCGATGCGTCGTGTCATACTCAACATATCGGCATATATCAGTGAGAGAGTCAGCCGAGCTATGAAATATAAGTACAACAAACTCTAAAAAGGAGAAAAACAGCAGAACAAATTAACCAAACCAACTAAAACAGTTACACGCTAACAAAATTCCACACCCACAAAGCAAAAACACAAAAGAATAAACGAACAGAACGAGGAAATCCCACCTCAAAGGATTCATGACCCCATAAACACCTCCACCTTCCCCTTCACTGTCCACCTGTGACCTTCATCACAGCTTGGACACATTCATCATCATTTCTGAGAGTCAGAAGAAACAAAACTCTTCAGTAGTCAACGAGGAACAAACAAAAGTCCAGTTTTCTTCTTTTCCCCTGTTGATTATCTTGAAACATCTCAGTCCTTTAGGAGGACTCAACCATGAGAATGTGAATGAATTCTGCCTCATCAGCCCTAATCACTGAAATAATCACTTTAAAAAGTCCTTCAGACATACGATCAGATCACTCTGTGCTTTTGCTCACAGTCTCTGTATTCGTCCATCGCAGCGCACCACACCAGGCTTCAGCGGAGGACGCCGCAGTGACGTCGAGCTCTGTAAAGTCTTTCGACAGCTCTCGGGCCAGTTTAATGGCCACGAGTCGCTGCCAACGCGCCATCAGAAGGAAACCTCGTCATGATAAGAGAACGGCAAAACTTCGAGCTCTTCACTTTAATGAGTTCAGTTTTATGTAACTCACAGGATTGAGGGGGAAGCAGCAACACACAGTAATTAACCCACTGGAGAGAGAGCGCAAGCGAGGAGGGGAAAGATCCAAATCTGAGTAGGATGAGAAGAAGAAGAAAAAAACAAGGAAAAGAGAGCTCCGCGTCCTCGTTCAGCCACATGATGAAAGGAGAAGAAAGGAGAGGAGGAGGAGGAGGAGAGATGCTTCTGACAATACAGAAAAGCGGTGTTGATGCCAAGAGGTAGAGCCAAACTCCCAATCCTATGACGCAACCTCGCTCCAAACTTATTACAGTAAAACCTACTCGCCGAGGATGAGTCGACTTCTATCTCACAGTCACACTGAAGACTGAGAATGTAAAATCTGTGGAGCACTTTCATCTGCCGAAGGTTCAAATGGAAGAAGACAAAGAGTCGGAGGGCGGGTGAATGTCTTAAAGTCCAGCCCACAAAGACCGCTGACATCAGTAAATCCCCAGATGGTCTGCGTTTGGCTGAACATCTACACAGTAAATTAACTGCAGTAACAACACCACGCAGCGAAGCTCGCACTCAGTTTCAGAGGAAGATGCTGCGACAGTTTACGGGCCTTTTGGGAAGCTGCTGACTTTCATTCACTTCAGCTCAGAAACCAACCTGAACATCTTTACTGCATATTGAAACAAATGAAAATCAACGGCAGCCTGAAAAGCAGAATAAATGCATGTCAACAAAAGTACAGTTTAATAGCGTAATCCATCTGCAATTCTATGAAAAATGTGCTAAAATGTGCAAAAAATGTTTGTTGCACGTTGATGTTAAATGTTTGCTTATTAAATTTGTGCAAACATGTACTTATACTTAATATTTAATTAAAGACTTTACCGCTCCCAAGGCCCCAACAGCTCTTATTACGCATTTTCCTCCGTCTGTCGACACAAATGCTACATTAATTTTTATATCGGACACCGTTAGCACCGTTAGCTAAAATGCTCCCAAATGGACAGATTCAAAGCATTTGGAGACACAGTCACAACAAGAGGCTCAATAAACGCCAACAGCAGACAAGCAACCATTTTTAAAAATGAGGCAACACTGAGGCAACTCACCCGTTAGGTCTCTCAGTGATCCACAGATTAATAACACGGCCGAGAAACAAAGGTCCACTGCAGTCAGAATATCTAGTCCAGAAGATGATAATAATCCACAGAAACATGTTGTCTCCTTTCTAATCAGCAGGTGATGTGATTTTCTTCCACCTGTCGGCGTTTTATCGTCACAACTTCCGGAAACAAACAGAAGCGCGCCACCAGTTAATCTGCAGCGTCTCAGGTTTCACGTGACACCTCACTGACCAATCACAATCTGTCAAACGCAGCCTAGCAACCACAGAAGAGTTACAGTCTGAGTTAAACGAAGGCCCGCCTCTGCGCATGGGTGCAGATCGAACCAATCGCAGCCGAATTTGAAGATGACTGGCGCTTCGATTAGCCAATGAAATTCTGAATACAGCGATCTACTTCAGTAATTTATCTACAGCTCTGGCAGCTCAAATCAAGGATTTCAGTGATAATAGCAAAACTATGCACAAGTTGAAATTTGAAATATTGAAAATGACCTCAAAATAAACATATATCGCCAAAATATAGGTGTAAATGCCTTATTTCAGCACAGTAAAGTTAATATAGATATTGATGTGATAAAAAAAAAAAAATAGATAATAATAATAATAATGAACTCTGCATGGCACCTTTCATACAGGAACTGCAGCTCAAGGTGCTTTAGAAGAAAGAAATCACATGCAGGAAGAGAAAGAGAACGAACATAAAAACAGATAAAATATGAATGTATAGAATAAATCCTACTTAGATAGTGATAACCTGATATCTGCAGGTAGTGATGAAGATAAACAGATACTGAATTGGCTTTTTTTGGAGGAGGTCTAAATGTACCATTAAAGAAAGCGAACATTTCATTTTTCGTAGTTGTTATCAGTTTTTATTGAACTTGGACAGACTTAGGCTTCATGCTGTGGTCCCACTGTGTTTCCAGCTAATAAGGCCCTGACAGAGTCACCTGCAGCATTCACAAAAAATATTCAGGTGGAAAAAAGTCTTCTCTGTCATTGTGTTCAAACTATGGCACAGACCCAGAGGAAGAAGATGCAGACTGTGGTTTCTCCTTCAAGCATCGAATGTAAAACGTTCCACACACACACTCACAGCACAGTTTTCACACACTCGTGCTGGGATTAAAGTGTCGGCGCTGTTCGCTGCTAACGACACTTTCTGCGGCCTGTTGACAGCGAGATGAATCCTGCTTGTTGCACATTGTTAGTGTGATGTCACACATCAGCTAGATTCCTATTGTGGACAGTTCGACAGACATTTATTTCAGGATTTTGTTAACTCTGCACGAACCAGTCTCAGCCTATTTGGACTTTCCCAAGAGGAACGTACCATGTGTGGTTAAGGTGGAGGGGGGATTGGAGAAAATGCTGTTTTTTGTTTTGCACAATTTTATCACATTTAGTGACCTGGTTGCTGTTTAAACAGATTGATTAGTGATCAATTAGCACAAAAGAGCTACACAGAAAGCACAATAATTTGACATAAAGGAGAAATGCAGATTAAAGCAACACATCTTTAAAACTGCCGGCAGGTAGAGTACTTTACTCTCCAGCTGTTGAATTCTAACAGTGCTGCACATGATTTTATCAAGAAGCAGTTTGATCGAACCTTTCAAAGTTCATTAGCAGACTCACGGATGGTCAGAATGGACAGAGCTAACTGTCTCGGACCCTGAGCGTCCACGAGGCGGCCTCTGAAGAACCAGCAGCAGCCGGCTGTGGGCCCCAGTGTGATGCAGCCACCTGCTCGCTGCACCGCACTTTCAAGTCACGCAGGGGAGAAGCCGGCACGGCTGCCAGTTTCAATCCCGAGTGGAAACCTTCCCTCCGCGAGCAGATAGGTAGACATGTGTCCTTCTTCTTCTCTGCGTGATGCCACTTTGAATCCAGCAGCACTAACGAGTTGGTGATTTTCAGCCTGAATCTTTCATCCCTCCCTGCGTTCATGTGCTGACGCTGAACTGTCTGTTTTTCCGTTCGTTTGAATTCTCGTTTTCATTAGCGCTTCCACGTGAGTCTGTAGAATTATTCTCCATCCAGTTGTGGCCCGCTGGTAATTATTTCCACAGCTTCTTCCAGCTCCACCGCACTGACAGCCAATTACATTTCAATTACCCTTGATGCTAATCCCGCGCCGCAAAATCACTGACAATAAAATTCATTTCGGGCTCTTTTTCTGTCCGAATGCTTTTGCTCTGCTTCCATCATGTGCGAGAGAACGAGCACGAACCTGAGACGAGTCAATGTGAAGATGAGGGAGGACTGAGGCTTTTCTATTACAGGACTGAAATCACTCAGAGGAGGACCTGAGTGATAAACTTACTTTCAGCAAGGAGAGCAGCTACTTCCTATCAGCTGTGGTCTATGAGGATCCTGAGCCGTGCACATTATGTGACTGTGAGAGTGACGTTTGATTGATTACTGCATAGAGACAGCGAGCGTCTCACACAAGGTCAATGAAAAACGATTCAGTTTTTGTCTTTCAATACGTTCGCTGTTATCAAGTGTTCCTTTAGATTGTGTTTATCTGAACAGCATCTGACTCCTAACAGCTTCGACCACCTCTGGAGCTCTGCTCGTTATCAGAGAGAGCAACTATTTCCAAATTAAGACCGGAGATCAAACACTTTCACTACAAAAGCCTAAAAGCCGTTTAGTTAGCACTCGTTGGCTGAAAACAGGCCCTGACGTTTCCTTCCAGCATGTTGTGGGACCGAAACATGAATTAGGAGAAGCTCATTCACTGGAAGTCACTCAGCAGCCTCATGGTATGAATCAAAATCACAAATCTTAGTTTTGTTTCTATCCAACACTGAAAGCATTCCTTCAAAAACCACAAAGCTCACAGATATCTGTGGCTCGCCGTCACATCGAACACACGGCTGCCGTCATTTCAATTTCAAGTTAAATTGAGTTCTTGACCCTGCAAACGTCGCCCTGGGATTTACTATCGAGACTCCGTTTCTATTACTGTCATAGGTCCGGCTAAAAAAAACAATAACCATCTAGCTGGAAAATATCAGATCTGTATCTCCTCCAAAATCGAATCAGTTGTTCCCTCGACCTCCGCTGGAATCTGTCCACCAGAGCTGCAGGGAGACGGTGCTGAAATAATCTACTGACAGCCCGAGTCACAGCAGGTAATAAATCTGAACCAGAGCGACCCTGGAGTCCAATCACAGAGCCGAAAAGTTCACTTCATAATACGAACAGGACAGGTGGTCAGCGTACATTTGAACTTATTAAACGTGAATCCTCACGCTCGGCTCACACGTAGCCTGAAATATTCAACCCTGCAGCCAAACTTTCAGCACCTCCAGTCGGAGCTTCGTAATTAGTCTCTGACTGCTTCGTCACCTTCTCCTGAGAGCCCAGTTCAGTCCTCGGCTCCTCAGCCTCCTCTCTCTCTCTCTCCTCCCCCTCTCTCTCTGGCTCTCTCTATCACAAACCAATAACTCAACATTTCCTGTGCAAATTAATTTCAACATGACTCCGACCCGACTCGACTCGCCTGTCAGACCGCGCCTGTTAATGAGCCCTGATGTCTTCCTCACAGAAGCACGGCAATTGCTAATATAGCTATGACACACAAGCGACCTCCACCTCCTCCCTCACACACACACACACACACCGATGATGATGCTGAACGCTCTACAGGGTCCGTTGAAGCTAACGGGAGCTTCGCTTCAGGCCCTGCTGGAGGCTGCAGGAGACGTCCTCCATCTCACAGCCAACAAATATCCAGGAAATCACTTCCATCATCGCTTTCATCACTTCCTGTGCTGAGAAATCAAATAACAGTAAAGACACTGGGTAAAGTGTGATCAGAGGCTGTTAGTCTCATCATGAGAAAATGATTTTGAACAATTTATTTCTACAGTAAAATGGATGTTATTGTTTTTTTAAAATGAACTGTTTCACGTTAATGCAGCCAGATGCTTTTAAAGGAGTAGTAGCTCAAACTGATTTCTAACCAGATTCAATAAAATCGTCGACACTCCGGTGCGCTCGTGGTCACTGCAGTTTACCGTTAACGGGGTCCCGTGGTGGCGAGCTCCACAGATGGAGAAGCAGAGAAAAAGAAAGCCTTTTTTATCTGATTATTATCAGACTCAGATGAGCTCCTGAACACTCGAGCCTCAGTCTACGGCCCTCTTTCAGTCCTGTCATGTTTGACTGTGGGTGTAGAAGTTCGTGCTCATGTTTCTGCTGCTCTGAAGCTTCTTCAGCTCTGATCGCCGGGCAACACATCTGCTCGAGGAGGAAGACCTCTGCGGGTCTGAGGGTCTGACACCCAGTTTCCTCCCAGTATCTGAACGTGTCTGACTCCGTGAGCAGTTTAGTGCTCGTGTCTCCACCAGCGGCTCACTTGTGGCTCAGTTAGCTGAGTTGGCATCCTGCTGTTGTGACCCAAATACATGACTACTGCCTGTCTGCCAGTCGCTGCGCTCTGATTGGCTGTGAGATGACATGAGAGAGGAGGACGAGGAGGAGGAGGGCTGGATGGAGTGATACGTGCTTTCATCTTCAAGAATCTGGAAATTCTCACTATGTGTGTCTGAAAGATTTCAAACCCATGTGAAGAAGAGCCTCCACACATATTTATTTATAGATCTGTACAAAATATTCAGGACTGAAATGTTCATGTGTTTATTCAACGCAACCCCTCAATCCACCAGCGCAGGAAGCTTCCTGTTGAGCTGCAGACGTGGAGCAGAAACACAGAGATTCCCAGCTTATAATAAAATATATTTTAAAGGAGAAGTCTGCCTAAACCTAAACCCACAGAATCTGAGAAATTCAAGCTGAAAAAGCAGCTCCATCGAGCACCACCTCTGCTCTTCAGCCGGAGGATTTCCAACAATGAGCTGTGGAACTGTGTCTGCCACAGTCCTGAAGCGATCACAGTTTGATGTTTTCGGCTGCTGGCGGGCCGCCTCGAGCTCCTTCTGAAATTCTGAGATGATTTACTGTATGAAAGACATTCAAACATTACAGGCATCGACAGCTGTATTCGAGCTTTTCTGCGATGGTTTCACCAAAGATAACGTGTGAGGAGGCGCCAAGTCAAAGAAATGATGCCAACATTTCACAATCATTGATGTGGTCCTCGACACACTGAAGAACACCAGAAACAGCTCGTCCTACTCAAACAAAGCAGCTCTGTCTTTTTTTTACTGGTCATGTTCTGAAGTGCCTTGAAACAACCTGCACATACAAACACATTTTATCCATCAAACTGGTTCACCAACCTGATATGTTTACTATGTGAGGTCCATCGCAGGAGACCCCTCAAACTGTGCCACCGCCCCAGCTTGTTTATTACTCCCTATGTTCAGCTTTTGGTGTGTTTAAGGTCATTTTAGAGGCTGCGCTTTTTGGGCAGTTAAGTTATTTTAAGTACAGTAAGTGTTTCTAATATTTTGTCCACCCCATACCAGGAGGGGTACACAGACTGAACAGCTGTCTGAGGTTTAGCTGGTTGCTTCAGTTCACGTCACTACAGGGAGGCCAGTCGAGCACACACACACACACACACACACACACACACACACACACACACACACACACACACGCACACACACACACACACACACACTCACACACACACTCACACACACACACACACACTCACACACACACATACACACACACACACTTCACAGGCTGATGATACCCGTAGAGTGTGTGTTGACACACTGTGTTGGCAGCTCCCCAAGGACACAGACCTGCTTAGTCCAACAGCTGCTCAGAGTACAGTACTAAGCCATTGTGTGTGTGTGTGTGTGCGTGTGTGTGTGTGTGCTCGCATGCATGTGTGAGAGTGTGTGTGCTTTTCAGCGAGTGTCACTGCACCCAACATGGTGTCAATGACAATGAACTGACTATTAACACAAGCAATGCCCTGTTTCTCTACAAAACACACACACACACGCACACACACATACACACACGCACACACACATACACACACGCGCGCACACACATACACACACACGCACACACACACACACATACACACACACACGCACACACACACGCACACACACATACACACACACAGGACGGTCACTAATGGAGCTCCCAGAGACTCTGGGCCGGGGCTGGCAGGGAGAGTCCAGCTCTGGGGGAGGATGAAAGAGGAGTTGAGAGGCGGAGCGTCTCCTGGGAGAATATTCAGACCCCCCCTGACCCCGAGTCGTCAGAATTCTCCATACAGTTAAAGCTGTGTGACATGAACACAGACTCAAAGGGCTCTGTAATGTGAAGGAGTCACTTCTGCTGACACTGAGAACGGAGCCGGTCTGCAGTTCTGTCGGCTGTCCTGGGTCCGGGGTTCGCTCTCCTTTTAGTTTGGGTCTCCTGAGAAAAGCATCCTGCTCTTTAGCTGCTAAATGCTCCACCACGTCCACCAGCCGGCCTCCCCCCGTGTGCTGCTGAGGTGGCATGGAGCAGAGGCCGTACAGCTGCTGGATGAAATCACACAGGAAGAGCAAGCGAGTCCGGTTTTCTCTCGTGAACTGGTTTATAAAAACTGTCTCCACCTCGGCTCTACTTCAAGCTGCCTTTCATTTATTAACATTTTTCAGATTTCTGAGCGCATTAAAAAAGGAACTAAAGAAGCGGCACGCACAGGAAGCCGTATGTAAACGCACACAATGCGCCTGCTTTGGAGGCAGAACACTTTCCATTCAGCGGCGCACACACGCTTCCTGTTTCCCCGTCAGTCGTTTTGCCGGAGGCTGCAGAGGTGATTCCTCTGCTCCCTCCACGATGTCTTCAGAGACACTCGACTATTTTTAGCTCCCTCTTTCATACGCGCTCGCCCTTCTCTTGACGGATCGCCCTTTCAAACGCCCAGCCAGTGCTCAGGCCGAGTCTTTTACACATCATCATCCTCTCCATCATCACGTTTTCCTCTTCACCTCTTTTGTCTTCTTTCCTTTTGTGAGACAAAAGCGGAAGCTTTTTTCCAGCGGCCTTGATGATTTCTTTCATCATTTGCTCAACGAGAGAGCGACACTGCGTGGAAGGATTAACAGAGCAAATTTGTCAAGGTCAACACGCAGGAAGGATTCATCTAACAGAGCAAAGTGTGTAAAAGATGGTGTGAGTGGGACTGTGAGGTAACTCCAGCGGGATGTTCCTCCTCGCAAGAAATCAAAGAGAAAAACGGCGTCTAAAAACATTTTATTTCACTAAAGTCAGCACAGCCAAGTCACATTATAACACCGTCTGTTCGTGCAGCAGTGATTTGTCATGATGCAGTTCTGTTGTTCTGTCATTTCATTTGGAGAACTCGTTCATTTCCATCTGAGATAAGAGCAGCGATGCTATCTGCGAGCACGTCGATCACAGGTGAAATGAAATGAGGTGTTTCTGAACCATCACAAATGAAACACTTCACGGTTTGTTTTTCAGGTGTGGCGTTCTGTCCGATCGCATCCTGAACGCCACGAAAACTGACGTTTATTATGTATAAACTGTAGATAGGAAAGGTGTCTGTTTGCAGGACGGAGACTCTGACAGCTGGAAGGGATTTAATGTCGTGCCTGAAGAAACTTCAGCAGGACGCACTCAGGCTAACGAGAAGCTCAGGCCGAAGTGACGGAGGATCCGCTCCGTCGCCAAGGTCAGCACATTTCAGTTACTACCAAAGGGAGAAACAGGAGGAGTGTTGCTGTGATGAGCTGCTGTCTTCGTGGCTTCTGTCTGGTGTTTTGTGAGGAATGTGCGGCTTGAGTTGGTGTGTAGGCGTCGCCGCCGCCGCCGCCATCCCCCGACATACTGCAGCTCACAATGACTCCACTGTCAGCAGGACAAAAACAACCCAGCAGAGCAGAAACACCATCATTTCTTCACTTCTTCTTCTTCTCATGACACTGGACAAGAGGCGGTGGAGCCCCGCTCGTCTTTCATTTGTTTTCAAGTATCGCTGCAGAGCCTGGGAGGAGCAACAGCACCTGTCAATCAAGGCAATCATTCTTCCTACTCTAACACCACATTTACAGTCGTGACATGAGAAACAGTGATACAGCCAACAATGCTAGCTTGAACAACAGTGTGCTTCCAACTCCCCAGTTTGAGGTGGGAGAACTTGACTGGTCTGCACTGAGCCCTGACCTCAACCCCCATCCAGCACCTCTGGGATGAACCGGAAAGCAGACTGAGCCAGAACTGATCATCATAAACCAGCAGAGTGGAGGCTGTTAGAGCAGCATATTAATGAAGCAGAAGAAGAAAAGAGCTGTGGTGCAAAAAGGGGTTCAAGCACCCAAAATCAATCTGATTTTCCCTTTAACTCAGGTTTTATTTTGTGTGAGCAGTATCTGTGGCTGGTTTTCATGGTTGAGTCCAGACCCTGAAAACCTCACACAGCACCTTCCTAACATTAACCCCTTGACGCCTGAATTTATTTAGAATTACATTAAAAAATGTATTCTTTGTGTTTTTGCTTTCAAATTGATCCTAAATTAAGAGGAGTTTGTTAATTATTCTGTAGCACATTCAAAAGATATAAATTTAGGTATGATGCAAATTAGCAACAACAGGCGTTAATGCTTAAATGCAATAAAAAATACTCCAAAATTCATAATTCCTCTTTGGAGATTAATCAAGTATCTATCTATCTATCTATCTATCTATCTATAAGCCACAAAATTGTTTACAAAGCACCAACTAGAATAGGGTTCAAACAAACAGTACATGTCCACTTTTTTCAAGGCTTAAATGCAGTAAAAACATCTTTTTGTGTATTCAAAATTCATTTATTTCATCAGAACAGCCACAAAATGTCTTGCAAACATTACATTGAAACAACAACACAACGGATGTAGTTTTCACTTTGAGCGTTCCGACGAGAAACCAGTGCTTGCAAAGGTTCCTGGTTGTGTGTTGAATATGCACAAACTCGCATCAGAGGAATGCAGCACGAGTCAGCTGTGGATTAAAGCGGTATGATGCGAATTCACGACAATCGCCGTTAAGGGGTTAAATCCCACGAGTCAGCCAAGCAGAAGCAGAACACGCACTGATCATATGAGCTTCTCCATCATATATGAGGAGGACAAACAGTGCGTCTGTCCTGGAGGACTTCCCTCATCACATCCTCGTTAAAAGAATCAACGCAGAACTTCTATAAATACACCATCTCAGGGATGATGAAAGCACCAGCAGACTCGTCTGTGCACCATGTGACCAGCCAGCGCTGTCTGCAGACCAGGGCTCATCACATGCCCACACCGTAACGCTGAGTGAAACGCATGTCTGATCCGCTAATTATGACTCGGCAGCTCCGTGACCACAGGCCAAAGAACCGAAGACTTAATTGGTCACATTTATGTAACCGAGCGCAAAGGGCTCACGCACGCCAAAGATGGAGCAGGAAATGACTGGTATGATATAACCTCCACTCTGAGAGCATCAGGAAGAAGAAATCAAAGAGAATAAATGTGAAGAACAGAGGAAGAGGGCGGCCCAGATGAAGACCTCTCTTCCCTCGTTCATCTCAGAGAATGTCCGATCGATGGTAATCTGATTGGTGGAGCATTTCCCACAGCAGAGAATGAGGAGAGGAGAGACACGCTGTCACTTTAACTGAATAACCCGACGTAAAAGAGACGGATAGACAAACAGAGAGAGAGAGAGAGATGAGGAGGAGGAGGAGAAGGAGGGCGAATAGGGTGAAGGAAGCTAGGATGGTTAGTTAGATTCAGACCTGAGTCGATCTGTTTAAAGGAGACGCGATGCTGCTGTCATAGAGGGAGTTTATTTATGGATCTGACTGAAGAAGCCGTAAAACAGGAGGATACAGAGAGGGAGGAGCTCAGAGCTATGACTCATGCTGGGCTGCGTCTCCTCTGCTAGACTGATGGAATGAGAGCAAAGAACAGAGGAGAGGAGAGGAGGGGAGAGGAGAGGAGGGGGGAGGAGAGGAGAGGAGAGGAGGGGAGAGGAGAGGGGAGGAGAGGAGGGGAGAGGAGAGGAGGGGAGAGGAGAGGAGAGGAGAGGGGAGGAGAGGAGGGGAGGGGAGAGGACAGGAGAGGGGAGGAGAGGGGAGGAGAGGAGGGGAGAGGAGAGGAGAGGAGAGGGGAGGAGAGGAGGGGGGAGGAGAGGAGAGGAGATGGGAGGAGAGGAGGGGAGGGGAGAGGAGAGGACAGGACAGGAGAGGAGAGGAGAGGAGATGGGAGGAGAGGAGGGGAGGGGAGAGGAGGGGGAGGAGAGGAGAGGAGAGGAGAGGAGATGGGAGGAGAGGAGGGGAGGGGAGGGGAGGGGAGAGGACAGGAGAGGAGAGGAGAGGAGAGGAGGGGAGAGGAGAGGAGAGGAGAAGAGGGGAGGGGAGAGGAGAGGAGAGGAGAGGAGGGGAAAGGAGATGGGAGGAGATGGAAGGAGAGGAGGGGAGAGGAGAGGAGAGGAGGGGAGAGGAGATGGGAGGAGATGGAAGGAGAGGAGGGGAGAGGAGCAGAAAGGACAGGAGAGGAGAGGAGAGGGGAGGAGAGGAGAAGAGGGGAGGGGAGGGGAGAGGAGAGGAGAGGAGAGGAGAGGAGGGGAGAGGAGATGGGAGGAGATGGAAGGAGAGGAGGGGAGAGGAGAGGAGAGGGGAGGAGGGGGAGGAGAGGAGAGGAGAGGAGAGGAGGGGAGAGGAGAGGAGGGGAGATGGGAGGAGATGGAAGGAGAGGAGAGGAGAGGAGATGGGACGAGATGGGAGGAGATGGAAGGAGAGGAGAGGAGAGGGGAGGAGGGGGAGGAGAGGAGAGGAGAGGAGAGGAGGGGAGAGGAGAAGAGAGGAGATGGGAGGAGATGGAAGGAGAGGAGGGGAGAGGAGGGGAGAGGAGAGGAGAGGAGGGGAGAGGAGGGGGAGGAGAGGAGGGGAGAGGAGAGGGGAGGAGAGGAGGGGAGAGGAGAGGAGAGGAGATGGGAGGAGGGGAGGGGAGAGGAGAGGAGAGGAGATGGGAGGAGGGGAGGGAAGAGGAGAGGACAGGAGAGGAGAGGAGGGGAGAGGAGAGCAGAGGAGAGGAGAGGAGGGGGGAGGAGGGGGAGAGGAGAGGAGAGCAGAGGAGAGCAGAGGAGAGGAGAGCAGAGGAGAGGAGAGAAAGGAAAGGAGATATGTGGAGATGGGAGGAGAAAGAAAACACTGTAAAATGTTCTGTTGTTTTGAACACATTATTCAGGACTAAAACTCACTTATGCAAAAACAGCTATTGCATTTTTTATCAAACATAATGTTTCACATTACAGCAGCATTAAAGACATCAGTCGGATCTGTAGGAGATCACCAAAGCAGGCAGCCCCCCAGGCCCCAGAACTCCAGGGGCCACAAAGCCCCCATCTGACTGTGGTTCAGCTGGTTTCTGCTCATTTAGCTGAAACTTCTTTCAGGAATATGCAGCACAACAAATGTCAAGAGAGGGGCCTTAAGGTGGATCCTGATCTGGAGACTCTGCATCTCTCTCACTGTGTCTGAGTCATTTAAGACTCTTTATTTCAGCTGTTTTCTGGCTTATTCCTAAATTCACTTGTTAATAACTCTCTGTGTTTTGAATCTGCATGAGAAACATGATAATGAGACAATCTCAGCCCTCAAAGCAGCTCATCCTCCTCCTCCTGTTTTTAGTCTCTCCTGTGTAATGCTGCAAAGGAGTCAGAGAGTTAGGCTCAGGCTGAACCTGAGTCCTGTATTTTTAAGACTCAACTTGTTTACATTTTGCTGAATCATCATAGACCGTGATGCTGCATTGGTTACCTGCAGTTCCTGCTTGCAGCAGAATCACAGAGGAACAGTAAGGAGAAAAAACGTCTAAATCTGGTGACACTGTGCCCCTTTTTATCATTTCCAAACACATTCACGGACGTCGAACACAATGACAAAGACAAGACAAATGTCAGCGGACAGAGTACGTTTCACTGCTCACTACATGGGATGTGTGAATAACGTCTGTGTGTTCAGCTTTGACTGAGTCTGAGGAGAAGGAGTGCACTTCTCATTACATAATGCATCATTTTATTGTGAAAACAGGAAGTAAAGATTTGTTCATGATTCAGTGGCAGGATATCAGATCACTTTACAGGATCCATTCAAACGTTCATGATCTGACAGAAAGTGAGAGGAGACGCGTGTTTGTCTGAGGACGACAGCCAGACGTGAGCATTAACACACACACACACACACACACCTCCCTCTTTCCCTCTCACCACTGAATGCAGATTAATTACCTCACCCCCTCTCATTTCCTCTCTGCTCCCAGAGGAGGAGAGGAGAATGAGACGAGAGCGATGGAAAGAAAAGGATAAAGACTGAGAGAGAAACATACAAAGAGCAGAGAGGAGGGCGAGAAGACGAGGAGAGCCGAGAGGAGGAGGATAGTCCTCTTCTTTGTTTAATCCCATACGAGTGTTGATGATAATAAAGCCTGATGAGTCAAGGGATCATCCTGTCTGAACAGACACTAAGACTCAGAAAAAGGAGGTGGAAAAAAGGAAAAAGGAAGTGAAGCGGAGGGAATTCTTTCCTCTTTTGGATGGATGTGCATAAAGGTAAAACAGGTTGGATACAAGAAGGGTTGGATGATGAAGAGGTGGGTGAGGCGAAGAGACTTCCTGTCAAAAACAGCTACTCTCAGCAGTTTTATGACTGACATAAACGACACCTGTCACACAGGAGGTTTAGGTCTTTACAACAAAAACACAAGTGTTACCTTCAGAATCGTGTTTCTGTAAAACTTCATCACTTTCACATATTTATACTCTGAGTTGAACTGGAACAAAACTGCAGAATGCAAAACAATCAATCATCAATATAATGATAACAATAATCATTTCCTGTCAACAAATCATGTGCAGATCCAAACCAACAATGAAATTAATTAATAATCTTCCTTTGTGTCATTAAAACACATCAGCGAGCCTCACACACAAACACACACACACACACACCGTCCTGCTGCCACAAACACTCACTGCAACACCAACTGTGGATTCATCCGCCGCTGAAAATAGTCCCAACAGACGCTCTATTTCCTCCTGTCTGTCTGATAAAAGCTACAGCGAGCAGCTGTTTGAGGGAGTTGAAAGTTTTTATAGATGTTCATCTTCAGCGGGAGCCAATAGGCTCAGAGAACCACAGGATTCAGAAATAGACCAACATATTGTTGGTTTCTGTCTTTTCAGGAGATTTGTTGTCAGCATCAAAGATATACATCAAATATCACCAGATGTAGTTTGTGCTGTGTGGCGAACATTATGGCCTCACTGGGCCCAACTGGAGGCTTTTAGTCGTCTTCAGTTCAGTCTTTAACAGAGACCAGCAGGTCACTTCAGCCTTTGTTTGATACGTTAAAGTTCTGATTAAATAAAATGTCTGAGTCGATGTAAACTCCGAGCAGACGGACGCGTTCTCGCCGCAGCTCTAAATGACATCAGTGTTTTCCTTTAAAGTGACAATTCTGCCACCAGCAGAGCAACAAAGCATCCTGCCTGACGTCTGCAGCTATGAGCTCATCCCCCCTCTCCTCCTCCCTCCACCTTTATTATCTAGTCCTAAAAAAAGAACCCCCCCCCCTCCTCCTCCCCTTCCCTACAAATATGCCCATTAACAGTGTTCAGGACACTGTGCGCCGCCATTCAGCCTGACAGGAGGCTCGCCGCTTTGAAGAGGAACAAATGATCACATTTTGGTCTGACTGCTGGATTTCATTGTCTGCTGCTGCAACCGTGTCAGAGCTCGTCTGAGACAGAACATTAGAAGAGGCGCATCTACGGCGTGATAATGAGTGGCGTTGAAACAACACAACACGAGCGCAGATGATGAAACAGTCCTGGAAAATTCTACATCAATATTTAATGACTATAAAGATGTTCATCCTCATATCAATGCATGCATTTCGTTTTTGCTTTGAAATACATTCCTTAGAGCTGCACTAATCAATGCGTATGAAAATCACCTTGTGCAATGTGAACGGTGTCAGAGAACCGAACCCACAGAGGACTGAGACCAGCTCTGCAGCTCCATGATGCTTTGCAGCCTCCTGCACAGTTACTGCTGTCAACAAGCTCTGAAAAGCCACTGCAGACCCCCCCGCTGAGCAGCAAACAGACGCACTGAGGGATCAGCTGGTGAAGACCAAAGTGGAACATCTAGCAGAGATCAGATCCTGCTCTCAGAGACCAAAGCAGAGCTTAAAGCAGAGCGAACTGGGCTTCATCAGGTGACACAAACACCATGTTTTAGGGTTGGGTAGGGTTGAACACTGAGTCTAAGTGTATATTTATACACTTATAAGTGTTCATAAAAAGTTCATATTGATGAAACTAGCAGGGCGTGATGGTTCTACACCAGCATCCAGCAGGTGGAACAGTGGCTGATTAAAGGTGACACAATTCTGCTCTTCTGCTTCATCACCCCTTTAAGGACCTGTGCTGTCTATAACAATAATATAATAATAATATAATTTAAAATAAAGGAGATGGTTTCAGACAACATGATTTGCTGCAGGACTGAGTGTGAGGGACGAACACATGTTGATATTCAACCTGTACAATGTTTGTGTAGCTCATCTGAAACACCATCAGACGCATGAGGAGAATGAAATGACATTTAGAGAAATGGTATTAAGAGATAGGCATCGCCACATATTAGATTATGTTTACTCCAGTGTTTGTGTGTTTGTCGACTGAAAACACTTCTGTCCTGTGGGGGAAAAGGCTTCTGAAAGGTCAGAGAGCTTTTTTTTTCCCTTTTCTGCTAAATGTCTCAATCAACTTTAATCTCAAGATGGTGCAGAGAGCCTGACATTTAAGGCCTGTGGAGAACCAGGATGTGGCTCTCCTCCGTGTGTTAGAGGGCGCTTCACTGGATACTGTGGTACCTCGGTGACATGAGTAAAACCATTCAGAATGTGTGAATATGGCCTCGTTAAGACTCTTAAACACAGCATGTACATGAGGGTTCTGGCAGAGGACGTTTCAGCGTGTTTTGCTGACTGCATCAGCAACAGCAGCTCGCTCCAAACCCTGGTCCAATTAAAGCTTAGACTGGGAGAACACAGTGTAAAGGCCAGATGGGATACTGGCAGTGAAAAACCCCATCCCCCAAAAAACACCAGCAAAACCACACACACACACACACACACACACACACAAACACAAACACACACACACACACACACACACACACACAAACACAAACACACACACACACACACACACACATGTACAGCCCTCACTATCCCTGATTGGCTTTAAGACTGCATTCAAAGCAGAGGCAGCTAATGGTGTCTGTATTAGGTGCAGCACCACAACATTCATCTTAACCTACTTTCCAGCAATAATCTACATAAATACTCCCCAATCTCCACGGAGAGGGATGGCAGAAGACAAATTACAGCCCCGAGGCTGAAGTGAAGTGTGTGTTTGTCTGTTGCTTTGAGACAGGCTGATTTGGAGGTCTATGCTCCTGAGGCTCGCAGTAGATCAAAGAAGTCCCGGCTTCACGGGGCTGTTAAATGTAGATGATTCTCCGGGTCGTCATTTAGATCAGCGGCGCGCTGACACGAATCACTCCGGCCGTTCCGGCTCCCACAGGCTCCTTTGTCTCTAAATGCTGAAGGTTAGATAAGGAGCGAATGTGCTCCCAATGCAGCAGAGACTCACTGCAGTCTGTGCTGGTTCAGCACCACGGACAGCTCCCCCTGCACTGCAGACCAGCCTGCAGGTACACAACTCCGAGTACTAATACTGCACACAGTGGTACTGTTACTGATATACATGACACTACTACAGCTACTGCTACTGCTACTGTACTGCAGGTACACAACTCCGAGTACTAATACTGCACACAGTGGTACTGTCACTGAAGATACACGACACTACTACGACTGCTACTACTGCTACTGTACTGCAGGTACAGAACTCTGAGTAATAATACTGCACACCATGGTACTGTCACTGACGATACACGACACTACTACTACTGCTACTGCTACTACTGTACTGCAGGTACACAACCCCGAGTACTAATACTGCACACAGTGGTACTGTCACTGAAGATACACGACACTACTACGACTGCTACTACTGCTACTGTACTGCAGGTACAGAACTCTGAGTAATAATACTGCACACAGTGGTACTGTTACTGATATACATGACACTACTACGACTGCTACTACTGCTACTGTACTGCAGGTACAGAACTCCGAGTACTAATACTGCACACAGTGGTACTGTTACTGATATACATGACACTACTACAGCTACTGCTACTGCTACTGTACTGCAGGTACACCACTCTGAGAACTGCTGGTACTGTACACCATGGTACTGTCACTGATTATGTATGACACTACTGCTTCTACTACTACTGTACTGCAGGTACATAACTCTGAGTACTAATACTGTACACAGTGGCACTGTTACCAGTGACAAACGAAGATAGTACTACTACTACCAATGACAACTTCTACATACAGTACACTAGTTGTGTCAGTAAGACTACATGTTACTGCTACTGTACTGCACTGCTTCAGTAGACAAGTAAGTGCAACCACAGCAATACTATGAATATTACTACTTCATCACAACTAATACTACTCCTACTGTTTCCGACTGCCTCAACTGCCTCTGCTGCTACTGCAAATATGTAGTGACACCACTCATGCTGATGATACCACTTGTATTAGTACTATTACAACTACAAATCCTACTAATACTACTCCCTACTGCTACTCCCACCCTACTGCTAAAACTACTGCTACCACAGCTGCTGCCTCTAGAACTACTCGTTCTCCTGCTACGACTGTGATTACAGGTACTGAATATCCTTCACTGGCACTGCTGCTGCAGGTCAGTGATGTCGAGCTGCAGTCTCTCCTCCTCTGAACCTCCTCCACCTGCCTGACCATCCTTCTACATCTTCCTCCCATTCACACGTGGTCACACAGGTGAAACACTGCAGCGCTCATTTAGAGTGTAAAACAAGACTAATCTGCCAGAAAGCTCTTATTAAATATCAGATGTCAGCCAGTCTGTGGTCTGATGTGTAAGAGGTTTGTTCACCGCTGACCACAGCTATAAACCTGAAGGTTGTAGCTTCTTATCTTCCATCTGGCTTCCAGCTTTAGTTTCAAACAGTGAATTCAATCAGGGATTCTTCTTTTCTGAACCACAGATCACCTTTAAAAACTCAAAGACTCCACTTCAGTTTTCATATTTCCACATGAGTTTGAGTAGAGGATAGAAGATATAGTATACTAACACTAAATACATCACTATGTTTGTCTTAGAAATCTGCACTGACCTCCCCCTGCATGTCATGTGACACAGTGTCGGGTCTACATCCACAGCCATGCTAACTGCTGTGTGAGGCTGTTCGTAGGCACTGTGGGGCTTTGAGCTAAATGCTAACATGCTCACAAGGTTTAGCGGCTAATGTTTACCACTGTCACCATCTCAGTTGGCATGTTTGCTTATATTTCACAAAGCTGAGGCTGATGGGAGTCATTTGTTTTGCAGGTATTTGGTCATAAACCAAAGTATTGGACTAACTCACATGTTGACCTCATGGTGGCGCTAGAGGAAAACTCAGAGGATCACTACAGAATTATCCTCTGGGAACCTCAGCTTTATCCAGCTAACCGATCTTTGTGTCTCAGTGTGTAATACGCGACGCGATGCTGCGAGAGCTGAAGAGCTGACCTCCGCACGGCTCCGAGCTGCAATCAAAGGCCTCCGCGGGCCGCCACTCGCGGGCCGCCGGCTGACGGCGAGGAGCCCGCTGACTGCAGCTCTGAGCCAGACAGACCGCTGCCATCCAGTCTGAATCCACACACACAACAACTACACCAACGCTTGTATTTCATCAGTCAGAGGCTCCGATCGTCAGTCCTTCCACTGACACAACTAGGCTGCTACTGACAAATATTACGTTCATCTGTACAAAACTGGGACACAGCCCCTCCGCTGCTAATCCCCGCCATGTTTGTATGCTAAAAGTGGCGCCTTTCATTGTCATCAATATGTTTATGAAGAGCCCAAAGCCTTTTCCTTTGTCTTCAGGGACTGAAACTGACTCGAAACGCAGCACACTTTCATGTCTTTGTCTCTTCGTCAGATTTGTCATGTGGTAGCAGATGAATCTCTCCCCTCTTCTCTCCATGTTTCAATATACTGCTCTTCCACAGCAGACACAAGAGGATTCCCCAAAGTCTGCGCGTGGAATGAGGGAAAAGTGGAGCACGAGTTCATCCGCAGAGCGATGAGGGGCTTTATGAGAAAGGGGGTTTAGGGGGTTTTGGAGCTGCCGCAGACGTGCGGCATCTGTGGTGGTGGTGCAGGTGGGGGTTGGGGGTTAAGCTGTCGTTGCTCTATATCCCACCACAACTGGAACTGCGGGTGGAAGGAAAAAGGGATGTGGGGGGAGATAAAGTGAGAGGGGCGTTTCATCCAGCACCAATCCTTTCTGCACATCGGTGGAGACCAAATCAAATCCCTGAGTAAACAATAGATCCTCCACTCTGGCCTCCATATCTCCCCCCCCCCCCAGCTCCCCGACACATACTGTACACGCCTGCAGTCTCCAAATATGCCCCCGGAGGTGGGATCCTGCACTCGGTAATCCCGGGAAAGCCGACTCTCTGGCACAGCGGCGGCAGCAGTGACTGTCTGAGACTGCTCATATCTTCAGGTGTGACAACTTTCACTTCAGCACACAGAAATCCTGTCAGGTGGTGTTAGCACGGCAAAAGAGGAAGCTCATTCACTCACTCTCACGGTGCCGTCCAGCTACGATATGATGGAGTATACAACTATGACACACACACCGATGCTGATGCAGATATAAGCAACCTTAAACTGAGGCTGAAAGCCAGGACTTTAACCTCGCAGTCATCGTTTCATTTCAAATATAATATCTGCAGCCCGGAGCCGACACAACAAAACAATATGTCACAGTTCAACGACTTGCTGACTGCACTGTGGGCCGTTTGCTGCTTCTGCTGCCACGTGGAAAAACTGCAGGAACTTTCGGAACGTGCAGCTGTGCAGAACTGTGTACGTACTACAGGAAGAGCAGCAGGTCAGACCTGAAGCAGGAACCTGCAGCTAGAGCAGGGATGTCAAAGTCAAATACACAGAGGGCCAAAGAAACAGATTTGCTACAAGCCGAGGGCCGGACTGGTTCAATGTTTATTAAAACATATTTTAATGATTGCTGATTAAATGAACAATCCGATATTCTTTTATGGCTCTGTCAGTAATTTCAAGTGTAAACGTTTTTCATCAGGCACAAAAACAAACTTCCTTCAAAGAAAAAAAGTCCTGTGCACTAAATGAATAAAGCAATATTTTCTTATGGCTCCGTCAGTAATTTAGGGAAAACATTTTCAACAGGCAAGTTGAGTTCAACTGAAAAATAAATCTAAATAAATAAAATAAATTAAAATACAAAAATCTATAGGACACAGACAAAACAATACTTTCCTTTTTGGGGAGTGTGTAACTGAAAGTTAACATCTGTTCTGGCTGCTGATGAATAATGAAGCCGAGGCCCGTTTGCCGCGCTGCAGTGAGTTCGCGGGCTACCGTTGCATTGTGGGGAATGTAGTATTGGTGCGTGCAAAACACCAGCGGGCGGCTGCGGCCAGTTCTAATACTAATCAAATATCAACCGGGGGGCCGCATATGAATCATTTGCGGGCCGCATCCGGCCCGCGGGCCTTGACTTTACCATATGTGAGCTAGAGGATGATGGATGGTGACTGTGGCTCTTTCTCACTTCTGTTCTGAGTAAGAGAGAGTGATATTGGTTGAAACTATTCAAACTATCTGATGCTGGTACAAACAAACCCTCTTTTTCATTGAACAAGAGGAAAGTTTCTTTTGTTGCAGAGTAAAACTGGTAAAATGACGATTTAAACTGAGAACTATCTGGTCAAAGTAAAGACCAGTTTGTATCTGAGAAAGCATTTAGAGTTTTCACACTCCACCGAGGAGCATTAATGAGACCGTGTGCCGTCTCCAGCTCGTCTTACCGCCTCTCAGAACGCAGCGAACTCACTGCTGACGTCAAAACATTACATCAGCGCTCCATCGCCAAACAATCTAAGAAAGAAAGATTAAAGCGCCGTCAGGGGCTGAAAACTACAGCGGTGCCGGTGCTCCTGTTTCGCTCTCTCTCAACTCTCTGGGGGGGATGATGAAGGGGTGAGCGCTAGCTGGGAGCTACAAGGCCTCCTCCACACACAGACCGCTGCAGTCCTCCTCCTGCTGCGAGAGCCAACAGCCTGCAACCACGCTCCACCCGCAGCTACAGAACACAGCGAGCTGCGCGGCCGCGGCCGCTCGAGTCTGAAGAGCTGACAATCTGCCGAAAACCCCCGACTGCCTCTGAACCACGACGCGTCCGTTTGCACAGAAGAAAAAAATGCTGGAGTTAGAGAGTCATTGCTGTGTTTATTCAAAGCTCACAGGAAGGATTGTGTGTCTGGTGGCTTCACGGCTGCAAGTCCACCTGTCTGCTGCAGCAGATCTGCTGCAGCAGATCTCCTGCAGCAGATCTCCTGCAGCAGATCTCATGCAGCAGATCTCATGCAGCAGATCTCATGCAGCAGATCCCTTTAAGGACCTATGCTGTCTTTTGTGCCTTGTGTCCTCTGGGACGGTTGTCACCAAATATAATTTCGTTGCACTTGGAAACTTGTGTAATGACAATAAACGATTCCTGATTAAGGCCAGGGGAGCAGAGGAGGAGGTTCACTTCAATCAATCAATCAATCAAACTTTATTTCTATGGCGCCTTCCAGCATCCAAAAGGAGGACAAGGCACTTAACAAAGAAGAATAAAAACAACAAATAAATTAAAACAAGTAAAAAGAATTAAAAAGCACACAGTCAGAAACAGACTGAGCATTAAACGCCAGGCGGTACAAGTGCGTTTTAAGATGAGAAGATCAGAGACAGTCTGCAGCTGTGGTGGAAGAGATGGCAAAGGGCGGTCTCCATACTTCTTATATCTCGCCCTGGGGACAACCAAGGAGATGTGGTTCGATGAGCGGAGAGTCCTGGCAGGTTGATAAATAGCCAGCAGCTCTTTGATGTCGGCAGGGTTCTGTCCATTTATGGCCTTGAAGACCAACAGCAGGACCTTGTACTGGACTCTGAAACGTACTGGGAGCCGGTGGAGCACTTGTAACAGCATAAGTTTATTTAGACTATAATGTAGGTTATATTGCCACAAAATGAAGGCCTGGTGTTGTTCTACTGTCGGCAGAATCCTCAAAACAATATTCCATACATGCCTCTGCTGCAGGGAGCTGAAGACTGACAGACAGCCACATGTAGACGAACATGTGCAGCTTCTGGCTGTTATACGGCCAGAAGCTGCACAAAAAAGGTCAAATGCATTACAAGACACAAGGACAGAGGTGACTGTTCCTGTAAATGACAGTACAGAAACAAGCAGTGCACACTTACACAACCATCACATTCACCAGGTGATCAGACGCAGCCTGAGCTGAACTGGACAGTTACTCAACTGCAAGTCCAAACAAGACAAGTCCAAGACGAACCACCTACAGGAGTTATTATTATTATTAATGCTCGAAGAGGAGATGGACAGGAGGACACAACAGACACTCAGCACTGTTTTTACTGTATATTTGTGGAAAAACAACAGCTCACAGTTAGAGTTACAGGGGGAGCCGGCTCAGAGCCCCCCTGCCCGCCTCAACTGGAAAAGGACGTCATCTCTGGAAAGAGATGGACTCACTCGTCCATATATTTTAAAATCATTAAAATAACATTCAAATCCCTCCGTGGTAACTACTCTGGCAGTCCAATCTAGCCGTAATGAAAGGGTCATTTATCGTTCTCATTTAAGAACGAGCTATGATATCATTTTATTGAACATCTCAGGCAGAAAATCTCTTTTATTGCTGCCTAAAGCACTCGTGTCTCACCGAGCCCCAATATGAGCGAGCAAAACCACAGGCGACCGAGCGTGACAAATATCTCTCTGCTAATACCTGCGACAGCTTGAATGCTACATCTGTGCATGTATGGAGATTAAAGATTACAACTACAATAAACAGGACGGTGATATGAACTGGCTTTACGTCAGAATCTGAGCGTTAAATCAGCAGCAGCAGCAGCAGCTCCAGGGAAACTGCACTCGCAGAAAATAAGTTATCATTTATTCATTACAGATGTGCGACTGCAGGATGGCTGCTTGGCCCGGAGGGCAGCTGTGGTAATGACGAGGGCTGAACCGCTGCAATAAGATAACAATGTGATACGAAATGAAACAAAGGATTTGCAATGAAATACAGACATGGAGAAGACAAACATTTTGTTTGTTTGGTGTCTCAAGAAGAACTAGCTGAGAAGATGTCAGTAAATTCTTTGTGTTTTCAGTTCAGAGATAAAATACAACATATGGCCAAAAGAATGTGGACGCCCAAACATCATTCCTATAAATAATAGCTGAACATGTGACACGGCCTCCACTCTGGTTTCAGGCTTTGCAAAGGATGTCGAACCTGCTGCAGGACACTGATGCTGGTGACCAGGTCTGCTAGCAGTCCAGTTCATCTCAAAGGTGCTGACTGGGGTCAAGTCAAGTTCTTTCACAGCAAACCAGGGAAAGCATTTCTTTATGGAGCTGTTTTGGTCACAGGGGAAAGAGACAAACACAAAATGTGGTCTAAAATATCAGTATATTCTGTCGGCATTAAAAGAGCGAGTGACACATTAAAGTGTCACACAGGGCGTCCACATACTTTTGGCCATGTTGTGTAGCTCTGTGATGTCTGTGGCCTGCTGCAACACAACACAAACGTGTATTCTGAAATTACAAACGGAGAATAATGAGGCCTTTATGCTTTGCATAATTTACACAGTATAATGTGTTTCCTCAGCTCTAGCCTTCGTCCAATCAGCCGATCCCTGAGCCAGACGAGCCACAGCATCGCTGCTAGCTTCTGTACATGCATGTGAGCGACGAGCGCTGGAGTGTGTGCAGAAACACTGCAGCCTGACAGCGTGCATTGACGGATCTGCTATGAGACTCTCCAGCTGTGAGGAGATGAGGAAACTCACCAGGGAGGTAAACTCATCTCTCCAGAAGCCCGCAGGTGGCTAACTGCCAATTAGCTTCTTCCTACTTCCTCTCGCTCTGTCAGCAATTTCCTGTTGGCTGTAACATGGCTGAGCACATCTGACCTTCGATACAGCGCGTTCTCTGTCATCAGTCCACCAACTGTACAGTTTAACGTCACGCGCTATCCAAACATATAAAACAGC